>NW_026558884.1:0-108007 GCF_026930045.1 Uloborus diversus | reverse complement strand
AACAGATATTTTTTATAAAAATATATGTATAAAAAGTTACCAAGATCACCAGTAATTGGCACCTGATACCCCAGTGTATCACACCTTGTGATCCAGTGATTGGCACATGTTAATAGACCTGGAAAATCTTTTTCTTTTTCACTTTTAGATTACATACAAATTTCAGCATCATAAGAAACATAATTTTAATTTAAGTAGGTAATTAAACTTAATTGATGTTAAATCTTTACATTAAAAATCTTTTTTAGAGAAATAAAAATTTGGAATGTTACATGGAAAAAATACGGAGATTCAAATTAATATTAGAACCCTTATAACATTGTTGCTAAAAATTTATCAAAAATCAAATTAGTGACACATTGCACAACAAATTAGAGCGAAAGTGAAGCACCACTAAATGGCATCCATCATTTCTTCAACCCCCCCCCCCCCCCGCCAATAAAAAAAAGACAATTAAACAAAACTTTTGACATCCAAAATTTAAACTATATTTTAAGTCGGATTTTAATGAATTGGTATACATGCTACCCTTAAGCAAGAGAAAAAGCTTTTCCAACACAAATGGCTGATTTGACACAAGCCACTATTGTTTCTATTTCCTATGCATTACTACCATTTAGTAACATGAATTGAAGTTATAATCTTAAAAGTAAATGTACATTCAGTTGGTATATGGCCTTCTACTTATAAAAGATTGCATATGAATCTTATTTTAGGACATTTTTGTTGGAACTGGCAATCACTGGAGACCTACCAATTACTCTGCTGTTACCCTATATTTTTAAATCAGCACCTTTCTGTTAAGATGGACGAAAATTAAAAAGCTAAATGTGTTCTACTTTAAAACTAAATTGCAGATTATCAATATTGCACTTGAAACTACACCAATAATAATAACAATAATAATTTACTAAGTTTATGCTTAGCAGAACTTATGGTTTCGTTACATTAATGCCTAACCAAAATCATTAGAATACATTTTTGGTTTTTTTAAAATAATATTTCAACACAAAATGTAATAATTTATTTCTTTTCAATACGTGCAAGTTATAGCCCGTTACTTTAAACCTGCACATTTTAGTCCAAAGAAAGAAAATCTTAGAAATCCTACAAACAAAATTCAGGAAAGAACTTTGCAGTGATGTCTAAAAAAGAATGTACTTTCCGACAAATAGAATTCGCAGGTCATCCACAGCTTTTCCGAAAACTTTGAAAGTTAAGGGACTGCGGATGCGAGTCGAAAAATTCTCCCCCTAATGCATTATTGATGAGTTTTACATATCTGAATACAGATGTTGGTAAAGAGTGAAAGTAAATAATACAAAGGTATTTTGCGTGACAAAAGAGTCACTGAATTAATTCTAAATATTTTTCCTGGGAAAAATATTTTAACTTTTGCAGGATCATTTATTTAATTTTGGTAGATGATTTTTTTGGAAAGGTATTTTTAATTAATAGCATTATTTTTAGAATATTTAGTTTCAATCTGAACTAATAAGGTTGTTTCTTTAGATTTTTTGAGGAAGAAATAAATGATTCAATTCGATCAATTTCATAAAAGCATTATGAAAACAAAAACATATATATTTTAAAGACTAAAATATTTTATGCTGTACAACAAGATTTGGATTTAATGAGTAAATATTTAAAATAAATCATAAATATTTAAATTAGAGTGAGGGGGTCAGCAATCAACGCTGAAAGATCGCCATAACCAAATCAATGATTGTTATTTAAAGTTTTTGTTTTATCTAAAAACAGATAATCTTTGTAACAGTATTTTTCTTCGGGTGATAAATCCTCAAAAAAAAGTTTCTAGTTTCTAAAATGCTTTTGTGTTTTATTTTTCTTTTTACTTATGTTATATTTTAAGAATTTAAGCATAATGCCGAGTTAAAAAGCCAAACGTTAGATCTCCTCTGAAATTTTTATGTCTCGAAATAAGACTTCTTTATTCTAACACAGATATATTAAATTAAAAATTAAAAAAAAGCATAAGTGGAAAAAAAAGTTCAGTGCTTTTCATGCATTAATGCAAGTAATCTAAAGTTCGGAGTATACATTCGTTTTGCTAATGACTTATTAATCATAAGTTAGTTGTGCATACAGTTCTGACGTTAAATCATTCTAACACAACATTCCTAATGAAATGATTTTTCACAGATATAAATCAATTGCAGGGTATATTTTTTAGGAAATTGATGTATCGTTAGATAACTTAAAGTTCATAACAATATTTTTTTTTACTTTTTCAGTTTTAAGGTACGAAGTTTTTTAAAAGGAAATTTAAAACATATTGTTAATTTTTCTTTTTGTACAGAGCAGATAAAATATTGACAAAAAAGAAAAATGGCAAATGTTTTCTTTGTTGTTATTTTCAATATTGTTCTCAATCAATTAGCTTCTCTTCCCAAAACTATGAGTTAAATAAATATAGTAGCACTAAAAATAAGCAATGCTTTGCAACGCACAATAATGATCAACTATATAAAGAAAAGTTTTTCAAGCGAAAGAAAATCTGACTAATAATATTTAAATACTCGACTGTGATGACTATTTGTTTCTAATGATTATAGGACATAATTCTAAATTAAAAGTACACTAATCATTTTACTGAAGCTTAGATTTTCAGTTTTGCATTTCTATTTATACTTTATACATAAATTATATTTATTTGATGAAACAAAAATTTACATTTTATGTCGTGTGATTCATTTTATCTCGACACTGAAATTTTTATGGTAAAATGAAAAACGAAATAGATAGGTATCTAAGCATATTATTATTTTTTCGTCATGCATTTAAAAGACATAAAAGATGAGGTGGTAGTTTTTAACAGGAAAAAATAATCTAAATGCAAAGTTAAAACCAAAAATAATAATGAACATGTGCAATGGTCTCAAGAGGCACAATTTTTGTTCTCTCTATACTCATAGTAACCTCAAGAAAGTGTTTTCCATTTCTGTCTCATTATTGTTTATTTTTAACAGCAACATTAAAGTAATTAAGAACAAAATTACAGGCATTCAACATTATTAAACTTTTATTTTTAAAAAGTCATCAACAAAGTTTTGCTCTTTTTCACATAAGCTTCGACTAATTATTATTTATTAAAACAACCTAAGCTTAAACAATTGACTTTCAGAAAATGAAGCATCACAAATATTTGAAATAATGCACTTATATTATATGGTACCAGTATATCATTCCAACAAGTGCGTTTACAACTTTTGAACTGAATGGATCTCTCTCTACTCTCTCTCACTCACTGTCTCTCTATTTCTCCCTCTTCCTCTCACTTTATATATTTCTACTTATATCCCCCTTTATCTCTCTCTGCAAGTTGTTTTGGCAAAATAAGCCTCATTTTCATTTCTGAGCCTATATCAATGGAAAATAACACATTAAAACAGTGATTTTACTTTCTTATTCTTTAGCACATGAAAAAAGGGGAACAATTGAAATTGTGTCTCAGATTATTATACTGAAAGTGTATAAGGTAAAATTCGCATCACACTTGTTATATTTAGAGTTAAGAGTTTATGTATATGCCATGACATGTAAAATTAGTGATTTCTGAAAAATATTTTCTTTTTCGTGTAATTTTTTTAATAGTATCCTGTATAACGTATTATATAACAAAAACTGCTTTTTCAAAATTATTAAGGGTCATTCCATAGTGACTAACGTAACATTCGCAGCTGATTTTCTTACTCTTTTTACCTACACCGGGAGTAAAAATAAATGTTTTTTGCTTTAATATGCAGATTTAAAATATACAAAGTGACTATTTTTCATTTCTACCAAGAATTTGAAGCAAAATAAGCGCTGGCAGGTATTTTTTTGCCAAAAAAGGCATCGTGACTAACGTAACATTTTTGCAACCCTGAGAAACAATGCTTATGTTACGAGGCAAATTTTTCTGAAAGTTACGCAGGCATTTAACATTGGCCTATATATTTGTAAGAGGCAAACAGTCTATTTTTAAAAATATACTACAGATTTATTACACATAAATCTTTTTTGGCCCTTAATGGTGCGTTTACGAAAAACTGTGTGTGACTAACGTAACGTGACTAACGTAACCATCGGATAGCAAGCAATGAATGCATATAAAAAACTTTTTGTAATTAATCTTTTGCTCTTATATTACTTTTACACTTTTTAGGAACCTCCTTTGCGTTGCATTGTGGTTCTTTCTTTACTTTTTTTCTACATTAGTGTAAAAAATTAAATGGAAGGATTCAGTTCAATTAACTCAATTTGAATGTGCGAAAAATTAATAAATAAATAAATAAAATCTGCTTTTACAAACTGAATAATATTATTTTGGGCTAATTAAATCTTATATATATATATCTCTCTTTTAAAAAATAACTTTATTCAAGTTGATAGTTTCGCCGAATTCTAATATTCTGCAGATATACTAATTATCGTCATAAGAAACTCCTAGTACTTTTCAATGGCATATTATTTTTCAAGGTTTACTAATTCATCGAACGAATAGTGTTGTGCATCCTGAATCAAAATGTAACATTGAAAAAAAATATTCAAACATTTTTGCAGAATGAATTTTATTTCCGGATATCACCGCAAATGTTTGAATTTCTAAATGATCATTCTTGCATTTTCTGAAATATATGGCAGCAGTGCTTATTCTCACTGTATCATGTAACATCTTCAAATGTTTTCCAACGAGCTGCCATTACTTCATTTTAATAATAGGTGGAGATGTATTTTCTAAAAATAGACGTTCTTCTTTGTTAAAACTGTCTTTCTATTTTCTTAATTATTTAGCTTGGATTCTTGAGTTGAATGCACGCACATTCAGCAGAGTACTCATTTTGCTTTACTCACCCTTTTTTTTTAATAATAATTCTTTAAATTGAAAGTATATTTTTAAAGACCTTTATAAAATTATTTTTTTAAATAGACAGAAGGTCTACAATGTAATATTACTGGTATTTTTCACCCTTTATATGTTTTATCAATATAGAATGGCTTCTTATTCAAAATTGTTCATGAAAATGTACATTAAATTAAATAAGTTTTAAATATTAGCAGTCATTTTTAAAATGTTATGTTAGTCACATGCAAACTGTTACGTTAGTCACATCTCAAATGTTGCGTTAGTCACACTAATTATTTTATATCTACTGATACAAAAATTAATATTTTGCACTTTTTAAGTAGATATAACATAGATGTAAGAAAATAAAAAGTGATGTTTGGTTCAATCATCTGGTTTAGTTTTTATGCAGAAAAAAGTTCATTTTCGTGACTAACGTAACGTAAATATTTTCAGTAAAATAGCCAAACTAATTAAAATACGTATCTTATAATGTATGCAAAAAGAACAGTCAATTTTATTGGGCCAACATCTAATCTTTTAGAATAAAAATAGTTCTTTTAAAAATTTGCAAAAACTTTTACGTTACACAAGAAAACTTAGACGCATGTTTTTAGCGTATTTTAAGCCTTTTCTACAACCTCGCACGTTTAGAGCCAGAAGAAAAATACCGAATGAAATTTTTGCAAACTGTTACTGGATTAATGTGCTAGAAAGTATGCTGAATGAAATGATAAGTCACAATTAGGGCTTTGCTGAAAAAAAATTTCTGAGGTTGAGGTTGACATTTCTATGGAATGACCCTTAACATTTATCTTGCAATCAGGGCGAATTGAAACAAAGAATCATTTAGATTTATTTATTTATTTTTTTTTGTTTAATTAAAAAAAAAATATATGAGATAATCACGGTTACGCAAAAAAAATGTACAAAGTAATAATATTCAAAACCCATAACATTTTATTTTAATCTGTCTGACTTCAAATTTTCGATTCCTCGTGTCTTCAACAGAGTGATTATCTAATTTATCTCTGGTATCCTATATAAGCTCTTTTAGGTAACAAAACTCATCAATCAGTTACCCAGAGTTAAAAGGATTGATCACTCCCATGGCGCTTTTTCTTAGAAGCGAAGTGTGATCGAGGGGACGGAAGCGATAAATCTGGTTTTTACACTATCCTTTCACATTGGATGAAGGTATCAAATAAAGGCCTCTGGAGAAGTGTTACCTACTTCCTTGGCTATAAGCATAACAGTTTTTTGATCCCATCTATACTTAGTGATAATGGAATAAGTAGGCTGTTTCTTTAATTTAATGTCTTTTCTCAGATCGTTCTTCAACGCATTTAGTTTTGTCTGATAGCGTAGCTAAATTGAGATTTTCTCTAAGAAAGTTTACAAATCTCAGCCTTCTTCAGGTCATTTTACGTTTAGCAACGTAAATTTTCAACTGCTTCGGTACTACTTATTATTATTTTTTATTTGTTACACGGGATCTGTGCTGTTTACACTTTTTGTAACATTATACTGTATACTTTAACGACGTTGTAAAAGTATGCATAATAAGAAACGGTTTTTTTTGGAAGAAATCAGTTTGCACTATATTTTAAGAGTACATGAGTTAATATTTAAGAAACATTTTCATACTTGTTTTAATATTTATAGTATCTACATCTTGTGTCCTATACTGCATATACATGCAGCATTTCGATTAAAATGTATGCGTAAAAATGCATAAATTAAGATTTTTTTTGTACCTGAGGAAAATAAGAGTACAGAAGGGTAATGTGCAAACCGGCTATTTTGCAAATTTGAAACATTCGTACAAAAAATAAATAAATAAATAAAATTTAAAATAAAACAAAATAAAATAATGTCTTGCTTATATGGTTTTGTTATTTCTTTGCTACTTGAGGTAAGGCAAATATGAAAATAAGAAAACAATTTCTTGTAAGGAAAACATTTTTTTTTAAAAAAGAGAAAATTTTCAGGACTATTTTTAAAAGTAAAGGTAAACCTTTTCCCTGTAAGTGTATGTAGGAAGATCTTTCAAAGGTCTTTACTACTTAGAATATATTAGAAGAACTTCAAAAAAGAATAATATATATAAGAGCTAAAAATATAGTTAAATTGTTTCGAAATATGTTTTTAACATTTTTTGTTTGAAAGTTTTTTTCTAAAGCAAGATTGACGAGTGATTATACCTAGGTGTTTGATGGCACAACACAAAAAAATGTTTTCTTCAGATAAGAAATAATGACCTTTCTTTACCAAAGAAACATTTTGGATTTGAATACAAAATGTATTTAATACGCATACCCATGAAAGTAGATGTGAAAACTTTCGCAAATTCCTATAGAAAAGTATCAGGATTATAAAAACAACACTGAATTTATAGACAATACAGTAATGAAGACGAAAAAATAAACATTTCAGAGTTTGTAAGCGCTGCATAAAACTATGTGTCCAAAAAAAAAAAAAACGATTAAATGATAAGGTTAAATAGTAATAGGATGATTAGCTATGCACAGGAACACTACAGCAATTATTTTTAAAGCAAACTCTATTTTTAATTAACTACATGTCTTATCTATTACACTCCTCTTAAGTAGATTTCAGTATTTATTAAAATGTTTGGGAACATTTTTTCCTGTTTGAACTTCTAATTATCAAAGAATTTTCAAAAAGTAAATTAGAATATCGTATTATAAAATTTCGTAATTTTCTTTTTACAGTGCAACACTTTTGAGTCTTAATGACAACTAGTAAACTATCAAGTGTCATCAGTTCCTATTTGCTTTTAATTACTAATGCTTTGCTTAGCTGCCATAAAATAAGTCAATTTGACTCAAAAGAAAAGAAAATAAATGAGGATAACTTTTGTTAATTAAATTTCTTCATTTAGGTAATTATTGTAATCTATATTTGTTTTAATGACGAATGCTTTCCGGATTTCTGTTGGTGAAATTATTTAAGTCTATTTGAAAAATTTCGTTTAAAATTACAAAAAAAAAGTGGGAAATAATTTCATCTTATTTTTAAAATGAAAAAAAAAGTAAAAAAGTAAAAAAAAAAGATTTATTACAGTAATTTATTTTATCTCAAATTACAAGTGTGTTTATTATTTCACTCATTTGAATTGTTTCAATTATTTCAGAGGAAATTACCAAACTTAATGGAAATCATTAAAAACATTATTTATGCTCGAAGCTAAATGATTAGCTAAATGATTCAGATATACTGCGTGAGCATATATGTTTTTACTTCCTTTTACAAAAAAGGAAGTATTGTATTCGCGAAAAAATTTTCACTCAAAAATCGCTCTTAATTTCCATTTTGCTCACCCCCAAATGAATGTTGAGTTTTTTTTTTCGATTCGACCACATGCGGAAAAGTGCCTAAGAATGTATAGACACGCGAAATATCCATTTTGACCATCACCGAGGTAATTACAACGACTTTTCTCGTGACGTCTGTATGTATGTGCGTATGTGCGTATGTGCGTATGTGCCTCGCATAACTCAAAAATGGTATGTCCTAGAAAGTTGAAATTTGGTACATAGACTCGTAGTGGGGTCTAGTTGTGCACCTCCCCTTTTGGTTGCTTTCGGATGTTCCTAAGGGGGTCTTTTGCACCTTTTTGGGGGGAAATCATTGTTAATTTCGATGTAAACTCAAGTGGCGTTATAATTTGTCGGACACTTGGCGATATATCGCCAGTCTTTTGGTAGCCAAGTTTTGTCGCCAACTTGGCGACAAATTTGGCGGAGTTTTTTTTTTTTTTTTTTTTTTGGTTTCAATTTGGCCATTGTTGGTGATATTTAGAGAATAAATATTGAATCACATTAAAATAGCGAATAATGGGGAAATGACATTAAATTGGAGTAAAATGAAGTCATGTGATGCACACATCAGCTCGTTTTTTTCTTTTTTTAAACTCCTCGAATGTAAGATAGAGCGATAGATTTTAATGCAGAAGTGTATTTTTTTTTTCAAGATACTTCGATGCAACTTTACAATTTTAATGTTATCCTTTTTTAAAAAAAAAATCCTATAGAATTTGTGTTGTCTGATGTTTTTTTTTTTTTTTTTTTTTTTTTTTGTATCATTATTTATTAGTCTTACATATACTCAATCAAGAATAATTCATTGTTACTCTTAATACGTTGATATAACTTCAAATTATATTTTAACATAAACCCAAAATACTCAAAGAACAAATGGTTCAAGCAATTGTAACACAGTGTTTAGAAATTATATTTTAAAAAAATATTAAAACATCTTCTAAAGCTAATATGATTAGTGATGGAGTGAGGCGAAAAATTCAACGTGAAATTGCTTCCAGTAGTTGAATTGTGGTATTCTACAATTGCTTAAATCAGTTTAAATCTTGAGTGAACATGATTAATTGAAAAATAAACGCCAAAATTTTTTCTCTCGTTATGAAAAATATTGTCATCGGCTGTAATGTATAGCCAGGAGAGAAGAATGAGTTATAAAAATGTGAAATTATTTCGCAAAAATAAATGGAAAGTATACGTCAGCATTGTGAAGTAAGATTTTGTATATTTGCATGAAAAAAATGATGTTTGCCTGAAATTTAAGTCTACTTTTTTCAGTGTCAACCTCGGTTTTCCGTCAGCAGACGTATCTATTGTTCTATCACGATTGTCTTTGTTTAAATATCGGAGTGGGGAAAAGTATAAATAACAAAGTACGTAAGCAAGCTGATAAAAATTTTAAAATAAATAAATAATTTGGTTTTATGTTTCCCCTAGTTTAAAAGGTAAACACGAGGTTCTACCTAGAACATAAACGAGCCTACATTGATTTTCTAGCTACAGATTATAGTTCTCTTAAATCGCAGAAAATGCAAATTAGTATTTAAGGCTGATTTCTAAAAAAGCAAAATTTATTTTTTTTATGGAAAAAAAACCTATTTGATATTATCAACGATGGAACAAATTCAGTTTCTCAAACTGTCAGGTAAATTTTCACTAAATTTCAATCGGTTATGATCTTTGTATTAGAGCCACTTTACTTTTTTCTTTTAATATTTTAAAGTGCAATTCTACTAGAGAAAATTAAAGAACAAATTTACAAAAAAAACATATGTTTTTTTATCTGAATAGGTAAAAAACAAATAAATGAACAAATGAAGTATCAGCATCTTTTAAAAAGTTTGAAACCGGTTTTCCAAATAAAAAAAAAATCAGTGTCTTACAGAAAAAAAATGGAAATTTTTAATTATAAAATATAAATATAAATAACTTTCATTGAAAACATTATCGCTATTTTTCATGCGGTATTAATATTTTAGATATAGAAAAAACATAAAGAGATATAAGTTCTCCTAAATAAATATATTTTATCAAAATGAAATCGCTTGCAGAAATTTCAGTGAAATATTGTTTAAATAAAATTTTTAAATATGAAGTTTGGAAATTAGATATCACAGTATAAATCTTTAAAATAATAAAAAAAATCGTTTGAATCAAACTATTCCTTTAAGAACAGGGGTACACACAAAAAGATACCGAGAAACACATAGTATTTCACCACCTACTTTATACTTCTTACATTTTATTTTGTTTTTCCGAAGCTTGGTTAAAAATTTACTTTTCTCCCTTCTCCGTTTTAGAAGACATTTTTATATTTCAGTAAAAATAGGTGTTTTCTACTTTTATAAACTTAAGCGGGAAACTGGATTGAAAAGAGAAATTAATACTTGTTTCATTTTAAGTGAATTAACTTGTACACACGTTGGATTTCAAAATACTTGATAAAAATTAAGCAAAAGCACAAACATTGCTAAACGTATCAAAGTTAATTACGATAATGATGGTTTGGTGTTTTGAGAGAAGGGAGAGGAGGTGTTTTATATGAACCTGTAGTTTAAGGGTTACTATGGCTTGATTTCGCCTCTAGATCAACCCCTCATTCTATCCTTGTTTTGGAGATGTAGACAATAGTGTTTCAGCTTGTGTATTAGAGGCATGCGAAGTAAACGAAATTTATTTTTTCAAGTAGCTAAAGAAAATAAAATTTGTGACGGGTGATTATTAAATTCGCAAAAAAAAGAAAAAAAAAACGAAATCGGAAAATATCTTCAAATCGTTTGAATTCAAGGTGACTGAATGTTTCTGAAGAGTGTATTTAAAAATTAATGTGACACTTTTCTGACAAAAAGACAGGGGGTGAGGACTAACTTCCATTGAAAAAATATTGTAATTTCATTTATGGACAGTCCCTACAAATATAGGGAAAATGTTCCTTCAAATTTGCTTTTTTTATTTGAGGAATTGAACGGTAATTTGTAAACGGAAAACTGCTTTTCTTTTCTTGTATTACCTGCTGCAACTTTTTGTCTTCCAATAATAAAACAACGAAGGGCATATTTCCAAATTATAAAATTTCAGTAACTGTATTTTTTTTAAATTTTATATATGTTTTTAATACCTCCCTTGTCGCAACTTTTTTGTCCTACAGAAAGAAAAGAGAAATTAAAGCACTGTTATAAAATATCATACTGAAACAGCAAAAATCAACTTATCTCTCTCGATTTTCATTCTTTTTTTTTTTTGAATTATCAGACTTGTTGTTCCACCGAAAGAACATATCCGGTTTATTTATTTAAATACTTATTTTGTTTTGGTTTTTAAGTATTTACACTAATCGTCTCTTTTCTGCACTGTAGCGACTCGAAAGTAAAAATTTTGTTATTTTTTCGCTCCTCCCTAATGCACACATTTAATGACAAAATACGAATGTAAAAGAATTGAACTGACAATCTACATTAATTAAATTTCATTATTTAAAATAAGAAATACAGTATATTATCCAATTTTTAAAAAAAATGCTTAGAAAATATGCTGATAAAAATAATAAAAATAATCGTATTGCACAGAATTGAGTTGTTTTGCATTAATGACAATGCCGTGTCTTTTTCTATTGTTTTTCAAACAAGTATTTTACCTGCAAACAAAAAAAAACTTTTGAATTGGAAATACTTTTTCAGATTGCATTCTAAAAACAGGAAATACGATAAGTAATTCAGACAGCTTTCTGCGAGATAAGGTTTATTGGTTCCGTTTTTCCCCAATAACGATGTCGTAAATAGGTCACTTTAAGTTATCGCCAATACAGTAGTTTTCTATTCCTGCATTCTCCAAATACTTGAGAGAATTGCTTGCATACCGTCCGTTCAGTTAAAAGCCCATGAAACCAAGAATCCATGCTGAGGGAAAAATTAAAAGATATTTGTTCTTTTATGAAAAGTTAGCGGTCAAATATATAACTTATGTGGAGCATTTTTCTATGGATAGTGAATTGTATTTTAAAGTTGAATTAGAAGGAATTACGGTTTTATGAAATAATTTTTTCAAAGTCTTTTCTAGCTCAAAAAGAGAATCAAAATTTGCTTTTTAGAGCTAAAATGAGCAAGAATGCAATCAAAATTGCATAATGATTGAGAAATAGAAGAATAAAGAAATCTATGAAATAGTTAACTTTTGAAAATTATGTTCAAGAATTGAAACAATAATCATAAGCAGTTCATACCATAAAGCCTTTAAAAGAGTTTAACATTTTTTACGCAATGTCTTTTTTTTTTTTTTTTTGTAAAAGTGTCTGTAATAAACATATTAAAAATATTGTCAGACATAAATTCATAATACAAAGAAACCTGTATAAGTTGACCACTTGCGGTGCACTACTTTTGTGGTCAACTTATAGAGGTTGAATTGTATGATAAAGATCTAATTCTGTGCTTAAGAGTCAACTTAAAAGTGTGGTCAACTTTATAGATTTCACTGTATCGTCCGAATCGCAATCGCTCTAAATTATGACTTTTTCTAAATAAACTAATACAATGCGATGAACACAAATGAACTTTGATAAACTTTATAATATCTAATCACGTTTGCCATTAAATTGGCAAGCGAATCCATCGTAACCAAGAATTTATATCTGAATGAGGGGGACAAGGCAAAACATAATGTTGATATTTCGTTTATTTGAATGTGACCCTGCTTACTTTACATGCTAATACACATCGTAATGACAAACTGACAAATCTTCGAACAAATATATGAGTCCGTTTTCGCTTGTATACCGGGTGTTGACTTGTTCATCTCATGAATGGGCAAACAGCAAAAAATGTAAAAGGCAATGTTTTCCTCAATTAGTCGACTAAAAAAATACTTAAACCTTTTTTACTTTATATATTTTTTTACTTTCTGCGATGGTGAGACGGTGATACCGAACACCTCCACTATAAAAGTTTTAGGTAAAGAAGGCTTTTTTTTTTTTTTTGAGAATACACATAAATAAAAAGAAAGTAACCATTATAAAAATTAGCAACATAAGATTTTTAACGAAAAGTTTTGTCTAAAACTCACAGATGATATTTTTTATGGCTGTATATACGTTGAAGTTAAATATTTCATTATTTGACTATACGCCTCACAAAATATATCTGTACTAACACTGTAAGCAATCTAAAACGCACAGATGATGTTTCTTATGGCTGTATATATGTTGAAGATAAATATTTCATTATTTGACTATACGCCTCACAAAATATATCTGTACTAACACTGTAAGCAATCTAAAACGCACAGATGATGTTTCTTATGGCTGTATGTATGTTGAAGTCAAATATTTCATTATTTGACTATACGCCTCACAAAATATATCTGTACTAACACTAAGCAATCTAAAACGCACAGATGATGTTTCTTATGGCTGTATATATGTTGAAGTTAAATATTTCATTATTTGACTATACGCCTCACAAAATATATCTATACTAACACTGTAAGCAATCTAAAACTCTTCATTCCACTACCTTTTCAGACTATTTAGTCAATTTCCATCAATTCGTAGATTTATGTGTAAAATATGCTGAAAACAAAAACCAGTTTTGGATGCAAGTATACATCAACTTAAAGGTCATTTAAAATTAAAGGTTGCATGAAAGGTTGCATGATGTAAACTTAAGCATCTTGACAAAAGGTGATCGAACTATTTTAATGAGGTAGTAACGTGTATATCAAAGGAGTGATTGAATGTGTTCATACGTTGTTCAAAGATTTAATGATTGAATAAAACCCTTGCAAACATTGAATTTAGATTTTGAATATTTTTTTTCAGCCATACGTACTCGACTTGAAGAAAGTATTTTTCTGATTAGAGCATAGAAATGATTTTGTCGTTATCTTGATTTTATAATTAAAGCATGGATTGAAAATAATTTTAAGCTATCAGCAAGGATTTGTTTTCTTACTTCAGAATATACTATTTTTTCATCAGCTAATTATTCATCATATTTACTCTTTAAATAACCCCAAGGCGTTTTTAAGACTTATATTTTGCCCTTTTTGAAATAATTACATATATTTAGAGCGAAAATTATTTTTATTTAAACGGGTTCAGCTTCTTTAACGTTATATGCGCAATATTTAAAAGGCGATAATACTTTATTGGAATATTCAGGGCCACAAAAAATATTTTGTGTTTATTTTTATGGCATACGTTACATTTAACGAAAGAAAGAGTTCTGATAAAGCATTAACAGGCACATCACAACGTGTAATTTGTACCCAGAATTAACACTTTGTAAAATATATCTTTGTAACTTTGTTTGTTAGTATCTCGAACATATTTTATTATCTGTACGTATGAAAAAAATGAATTTCATTTTTCAACATTATTCGTATTTTCAAAATTAAAATATGGTTTAAAAAATTTAAATTTTTAAATTCCTTGTCAGAAAGATTAATTAAGCGACATTTGGTTTAAAAATACAACATCATAAAATTATCTCATGGTAAAAAATATTAAATAAAAATCTGCTTTAAAACTTAAACTACCCGCTGACGTTTAGCAAAATTTATGAATAAAATATCAATTCAAGACACCTATCATATTTTACGGAATATATCATTCATGATAAATACGTTTTTGCATAAAGGAGTAAATTTTATGAAAAGAGCTCTTGACATTGACAAATTTCTAATGACACCCTCTTAAAGAGTTTTTTCCTTAATTTTATTGCTCTTTTGACGGTTTTTAATATGCGTTCAGACAACGTGCTGGTTTAGTGAGAGATATTTGCCTTCATAAGGTAATTTTAAAATGATTTGCATTTTTGGGTATTACGGAACTATGTTTTGTTTTTGATAAGCTATAATAAATGATGTTAAATATCGTGCCCTATGTGTCTTAACATATTTAGAACATTCTACGAAGGTTTAAGGTAAATAATTTTATTTTATAGTTACTATTATGTTTTTTTAGTTTGTGTTGTATATTTGTGGTAAAATTAATTCTAAAAACTCATCAAACTTGAGAAAACAGCAAAAAAAAAAAAAAAAAAAAACACCAAGAAAAAGGGGCTTTTTTACTAAAATATGATAAAAATGCATCAAGTTAACTATATTTATTTTCTCTTACTCAAGATGGAAACAGAAAATTAAAAAACATTTAAATTTTAGAAAGCTAAGCAATTTGACTTTAATTTCAAAAATAAAAAATAAAAAGAGAGAAAAGTGAAAAATGCAATTTGAACTAAAAATATATATTTTTTTAAATTCTAACAAAGAGAAATGACTACGTTTTGCGCATTTTGTTATTAAGAAAATGCATTTTTTTGTCTTTATTTCCATTTCTCGTTACTACATAAATTAAAAACCGGTTTAAATACATTTTTTTCAAGTATCTCATTATTGTATATCTTACTTTCTTTTACATTTTTGCGTTTTATGAAGTTGCTTATGTGGCTTACTGAGTACTCGTCATAGACAATGCTTATCTTCATAATGCTGATACTGGTGGTAGTTAATAAGTCATGAAAAATACATTTTAAAATCAAAGAAAAACATTTAATTTTGAACTTTAAAATGTTTATTAAACTTATGTCAACAGCGAGCATCATTATTAAATGTCTGTTTATTTTAATATTTTTCGTTGCATTGTTTTTAAAGTCGTGTTAGAAATTGAATTCACTTTGCTACAAAACTAATAGTTGTAACCAAAAATATCAGAACACACAACCATTAGTATGCCACATAGGGAGAAAGACAACCCCAAAATCTATTTCCTCCTGAACTTGATCTTCAGAATACAGCTTCCTAATAACACACTCATAAGCGATATATTTTTAAAAATCGAATCGTGCACGCAATTTAAATAACAGACCCCTGCACTTTTCTCGCGAAATGCAAACAATAATACGAAGAAATCACGGTTATTATGGTAGCATTATGATTTTTTCCTTCTTTTTTTTCACTTTTGTTTGGAAAGAAGTTCTAGGAGCCAATTCTTCAATGGAAAGAAAAGAAAGAAAATGATTGTTTTTCCTTGTGCTTTGATACAAATACGAAAAGAATTGCCAGAAAATGTACAAAACATTATGGCTTCGGAGCTAAAAAGAGTTTTTAAATTGCATTTTTCTTGTTTCTTCTAGATTTTTCTAGAAAAAAAGAAGCTTCCGACAAAACTTGAACTATGGTGGGGTTTGTTGATAGTATTGGCAATGTTTCTGCGAAGTTTGAACAAAAATATACTCTTTAAAGCTAATGTACAATTGAATGAAAGGAGTAGAGATAAAAAAGACTGTAGAGACAGAAGTTTTAAAATAAATTTTCGACTCTGATTCAAATATTTTCACATAATGTTTTTTTTTTTTTACGAAATGTATTAACAATAAGATACGCAAGAGTTACTTGAAACTATTTAAGTATTTGCATGAGTTTCTTCTTCACAATTTGGTGATCCCATATGTATCAAAAAGGTGCTTCGTAAATGCGAATCATCTAACATATTTTAAATTACTTATACGTAAATCAAAATTATTTGAAATATATTTAGGGTTATGGCAATTGCTTGATTTTTGTTGCATTAAATATGGTTCACCAATGAGCTGGAATAGGGGTTCCCAAACTGGGTGCCACCGCACCGTAGGGTGCCGTAAGAGATGGCGAGGAGTGCCGTAAAGTGTCCGGGTTTTGTGACAATGCCCTCCAGGGCTTGGAAGGATTATTGAAGAAAATATTACCAATTTATCAACAACAATGGCTTTACTGGAGAAAGAATTTATAAAAGTTTGTTTTCCATGCGTTCGATATGAACCTTTTGCAATGCGACAGATATCAAATCTAAAAACTGATTCTTCTCTTACTCACCGTGACAAATCATAATCAATGATTGTTTATTTTCCAGTAAGATACGGCACACCCATTACCTAAAAATCGTGAATTCGTGCCACATGGACCACGTGATTTGCAAGATTTATGCCGAAGGACCACAACTGCACTTTCAAAGATTGATAATAACATGTTACAGGAAGTGAAACAAGAATTAGATTTTTGATTTGATTTTTGCCGCAATATGAAAGGTCAATATATTAAACATTTCCAAAAAAAAACTTCGACGATTTTACACTTCAGGAAAGTCAGCATTGTTGCTGTATAGGTAATATATTCGTTTCGAAAAGGCTTCCAAGACCCCGGTGGGAGTTTGATATGTGTATACGTTTATAGTAGAGATAGCTTAGGATTCCGTGAAAAAATTCTAATTCTTTAAAGTAGACCGTGAGTTGGAAAAGTTTACGAGCCCCTGCGTTAGTGGCGTCAAACATCTCATTAATATTTCTGAATTTTTTTACCGAAACAAAATGTTAGAAAATTCTAGATATATATTTTAAATTATTTTATCGTAGCAAAATAAAAACAAAAGTGTTAAAAATTATTATTTAGCGGAACGCATTTAACTTGACATTTTTGTTCATAACACATATGAGACGTTTAGAATAAAAATCAGCAAAGTTCTCGCATTTTCAAAAGTTCATTTGCTCCATAATTTAATATTTTAAGGGCAGTTCTAGCATGAAACAAAGCGATTCGGAATGAATATCGCTCAATCAAGTGGAATAGAGAACGGTAAAAATCTATTTAAAAAAACAGGTCAGCATTTTATATATCATTAGACCACCGTAAAAACGTGGGAATACATCATCATTGCTATAGTAAATGCTTCATCAACTAATATGTTTAAGATGAACTGGTTGAAAAAAGAAAGGTTTTGCGTGAATTTAATTGAACAATTTTAAGTTCAATCCGATTATTTCAAAAGCAGTTTACAAAAAAAAAAAAAAAACCTTTCCGTTAGCAAGTGGGCATTACTGCTAATTTAAAAATAAAACAAAAAAAGCTTTTGCCAACCAAATGCATTTACGAAAATATGGTATTATTTTGAAAAAAAAATAAGTGGACAGAGCGTGAAATGTTTTTCTCTCCTGTACTTTAAAAAAAAAATTGAGCTGGTTTGATGCTATACTCCTCATTTAAAATTTGTTTTCTAATGAAAACAAATGTCATAAATTGCAATTTGTTAAAAATATTTGATTTTTCATCCGTAACCAAGTTAACATAACAGATAATTTAAAAATAATACAAAACTATTAGTCCACCATTTGTAATTATTTACGAAAAATCGTAATATGTTGGATGCATTAAAGGGGCAGAGCGTGAAGTCTTTTGTGTCTCCTGTAATTAAAAAAATGGATTGAACTGGTTTTGATACTTAGCGCCCCATTTTTAAATTGATTTCTAATGAAAACTGATGTCGGGAAATCTTTTCCGTCAGAAACATTTTACATGGTCATCCGTAACTAAGTCAACATAACAACTAATTTAAAAATAAAACAAACATATATTAAACCACCAAATGTAAATATTTAAAAATAAACTGAAATATTTCACAAAAAATGAACGGGCATAGCGTAAAATGTTTTTGTCTCTTTTTTTATCTGAGATGGTTTTAATACCCTGCATTTTTCAGATGTTTCCTTATAAAAACTAATGTCATGAAACGGTATTTGCCATATATGTTTTATTTGAAAAATAAACTTTCGATTCGCAGCCCTATTTTGGTATTAATATGTTAGTAAATAATTACCTAATAGAACATTCCAGATATGAATCATAGTGCATGGTAATGTTGTGTTATGGATAACCTGTTTCAGATTGTATTTTTAATTTAAAATAGATTATTTATACAAAAATAATTAAGTATTAAATTAAAAATATCTGAAACAGACTTTAAGCAATGGCCTCATAGTAATAAATATTATCTCTGGCTGCTCCAGGAAAAATTAAGCACACGGTATAGATATTGTTCGAAAACTTTATCCCACAAATTATCTCTTATGTTCCAGTATTCAATGTTAACTAAAATCATGAATAGGAACACAACTCCTGGTTAACGCTCTCTACAGCTTCTAAATTCTAAGATACGCTAATCAAGTTATCTACTTCCATTACCATTTGAATCGCAACAAAGAACGAAATTCTCGTCACACGGATGTAATCAGATTCAAGTTCGAAATAATTTTAATGTTTCACGGCGGGTATTTCCTTTCAGATTTTGTTCATTTCCTGCTCTGTGTAGAGATGCTATTGTGGCCAATTTCAATGAGCATGAAAAGGCGATTATCTTGGAAAAGAAGGGCTCGTATTTTTAAAACACAATTCTGAGTATATTTGGAAATCGCCGTAGTTTATTTTGTATCTACAAACATCAGTAATTAGAATTGATTTAAGTTTAAAAAATCCTATGGATATTTTTTTTCAACCATGTTTTAAATTAATTGAAAAGTAATCATAGCTGTTATAATTGAATTATCTCTACTAATTAGCAGACTCAATCTCCGATGCGTCTTTTAACGTGCTTTTATTAACTTCACTTGTATATTTCTAACTCCCTTTTGGAGCAAGAGCTAGTGGCTTATTCTGCCGTGCTAAGCACAGATGTGGTATCTGCAATAGAGCTCAAAATGAGAAATTGACGATTAAAGTTTTACAACTCATATCTTTGATTTATGACTTAATTAAATGCTCAACTTGCGGTAATTGTTTCGTAAATAACTTATCTAAAAACCGCAAGAGAGTATTTTTGTAAAAATCTTAATTTAAAATTAATAAATGTAGTTACGACAAATTTTCTTTTCAAAACCTTTTCATATACTAAGCTATTTTTAGCTTAAGTGACAATTACTAGGCATTTTTTGGGGTATCTGCACATATACGACAAAAATAGCTTAGTAAAACGTGCTCAAAGTATCATTAAATGATACAGAAAACATCTGCTTTCTTTAGACTTAGCTGTTTCGCTTTATTTCGTTAACACAAATAAAACAGAATCTACCTTCTGAAAGATACCATTTTCAAAACTCCGGACAGTTAAAGCTGTAATCCATAACAATTTTCTGTTTTTTTAAATATTCAAAGAATGTGTTTCTTATAATGTTTTATTCTCTAGATTCATTTTTACCGAGCATTAAGCTAATTTTGACAGCAGACGATACTTAAATAAAAATATTACTGGCCGTAGAATGAAATGCGTTTTTTTTTAGCATGAAAGAATTAGATATGAATATTTTACATGCATTTCATTTTTAGAATTTTGCATTTTAAATAAACATTTAAATGGAAAAAGCTGAATATTTACTTTAACAATTATGCAAAGTTGTATTAGATTTTATTATCAACCTGTATCAACTATTCAACGGTAAACTAATTTTAATACTCTGTGTTACAATAAACTGCTACATTATTAAATATGCTGCTTTACTAAGGTATAAAAGTCGTATCTACAAAAAATACTAAGGAAAAAAGTGGTAACTGCGCAGATACTACTTTAAAGGCTTAGTATTTGTCACTTACGTTCAAATTGTCTTAGCAAACTCCGCAAACTGTGCAGTTACGACTTTTTTCTTAAAGCTTTTTTTAATATTTCGCGTTCACAAATCACCAAAAAACTTGACATTTAGGTTAATTAAATTACTAACGACCACTTGGTGACAATATACTACTATCTCCTGTTCCACCGTGTTGCTTTTCTCGGATGACTTTTCATCCAGAAGCTCACATTTCTTTGCATTGAAAAAGGTGTTCCTTGTAACACCGAAACACGTGTCTGCAATTTTTTGCAAATATTTGTGCTTTCTGACGTTGGATTACTGATTTTTTGTACCACATCTGTGTTTAGCACGGCAGTATTACTGTTAGTATATTCCACAACTTTATGATGAGCGTTCGTGGCCGAGCGGTCTAAGGCGCGGGTCTTCGCTGACGTCCAGCACCGGAAATCATTGGGCGTGCATTCTAAACCCGTCTACACCGAAATTAAATTTATAATCTTGGAACACAATTTTCGCCCACTTTTTGATCGCAAAAAGTGGGCGGATGATTGCTTTATTGTTTTCGCACACAATTTTGCGATCGGATTCTTTTAAAATTTGGAATGTAACCTCAGACCCGACGACAATGCAATATTATATAATCAAATTAATTTATCAATGATACGTTATTAGTTTATTCTAATTAACACGCTTTTATTAGCTTAACTTGTATGTTTGTGGGTCCATTTTTCCTTTGAACAAATAACCAGTGGCTTATTAGAATTACTTACAACGTACACATAAGAGCTGTGGAGTGTAAAAATGTTTGAACATGAATTTACCAGAAAGCATTCAAAATGTCTGATGCAAATAATGCAATAGAATACTAAGGTGCATTCCATTATAAAAATCGAACACACGCACAAAGATTTCATTTAAGATTTACAAGTGTTAGTGAAATTTAGTGTCTAAATCTTATTTGAAAAAATATTTTAAAAAACTGAAAAAAAACACGCTTTTGTAGCAAAATGAACTAAAAAGTAAAAATTAAAATAATAGTTTAAAAAACTAAAAAAAAACGAGCTGATGTGTGAATCACATGACTTCCTTTTTCTCCAATTTAATGTCATTTCCCCATTACTGGCAATTTTAATGTGATTCAATAGTTTACCCTCTCTTTCACCAACAGTGGCCAAATAGAAAAATTAAAAAAAAAATCGCCAAGTTTTTTGGCGAAGAAGACAGGCGATATATCGCCAAATGTCCACCAAATTATAACACCGCATGAGTTTACACCGAAATTAGCAATGATTCCCCCCCCCCCAAAAGGGTCAAAAGATCCCTTTAGAAACACCCGAATGCTACCAAAAAGGGAGGTGCACAACTAGACTCCACTAGGAGTCTCCGTACCAAATTTCAACTTTCTAGGACATACCGTTCTTGAGTTATGCGACATAAATACGCACATACATACTAACGTACATACAGACGTCACGAGAAAACTCGTTTTAACTAAAATCTCAATATTCATTCAAGAGTGAGTAAAATGGAAATTAAGGTCGATTTTTGAGTAAAAATTTTGTCGCGAATACAATACTTCCTTTTTTGTAAAAGGAAGTAAAAAAAAACGAAGTCATATTTTGGTATAATTCTCTATATAGTCTAATATTTTCGAGGGCCCCAGAAACTAGAGGGCCCTAAGGAGGGTTTTATAGGCCAAATAGCTAATCAGATCCGGATGTTCGCTCTTAGAAGAAAAAAAAATCGTCGCCAAGTTGGCGAAAAAACTTGGCGACCAAAAGCTTGGCGATACGTCACCAAGTGTTTACCAAATTATAACACCACTTAAGTTTGCATTGATATTAACAATGATTTCCCCCCAAAAAGGTGCAAAAGACCCTCTTAAGAACATCCGAAAGCAACCAAAAGGGGAGGTGCACAACTAGACCCCACTACGAGTCTATGTACCAAATTTCAACTTTCTAGGACATACCATTTTTGAGTTATGCGAGATACATACGCACATACGCACATACGCACATACATACAGACGTCACGAGAAAAGTCGTTGTAATTACCTCGGTGTTGGTCAAAATGTATATTTCGCGTGTCTATACATTCTTAGGCACTTTTCCGCATGTGGTCGAATCGAAAAAAAAACTCAACATTCATTTGGGGGTGAGCAAAATGGAAATTAAGGGCGATTTTTGAGTGAAAATTTTTTCGCGAATACAATACTTCCTTTTTTGTAAAAGGAAGTAAAAAAACACACGCCTTAGTAGCAAAATTAACTTAAAAGGAAAAAATAATCTTTGGATGACAAGTATATGAAGTAATTGACCAAACACTTAATTTTACTGTAATAAAAAAAGCGTGGGGGGCTTCTTATCACGATTGTCTTAAATTTCTTCCACTTGTTATCCATGAAAAATGTAAATAAGCAGCCTCCCTCGCTTTTTTTTATTACAGTAAAATTAAATGTTTGGTTAATTACTTTATATACTTGTCATCCAAAGATTATTTTTAACTTTTTAGTTCATTTTGCTACTAAAGCGTGTTTATTTTTAGTTTTTTAAACTATTATTTTTTTTTCAATCATTCATTATCTTTTTCAGGATAGTTGAAGAAGAATGACGTTACACTTTGTAGATATTAGGAAGAGCAGAATGTTGAGAACTAGACGTCAATTCAACGTTTGATGCATTACTTCATTATTTTTTGCATGTTTAGTGTAGCTGAGTAAAAATATGTATGTCTTAAAACAGTTAACTCTTTTTTGAATAAGAGATACTAGTCGACCCGTGCGGAACTCCGCACTGTACATCGAATCGTTTCATAAGGTATTTCGCTCTTTAAAAATGTCAAAGAAAGAACAATATGAAGAAGAACCAAAAAAAGTAAACGGAAAAATAATCGCACGAAAGAAGGCAAGTAATTTGAAGATATCAGTAACAAAACCTTGTTAAATACAACGTTGTAATAATTTGATCATCGCTCACCTTTTGTTTGTACGTATTTTCAATGCAAATAGAACTATCATTAAAAGTGTGGCTGAGTGACTCGTGAAAAAGTAGTAATTTTGCATGTGAAAAAACGGGCTGTGGCAAATACAGTCCTGCCCATGTGAGCATCTAACGGAAAAAAAGAAACATTAAAGAGATATTTACTGGCTCGGGTTCGAACTGGCGCCATTCTGATTAAAAGCACAACACTCCAACAAATCTAGCAGTTGCGCCTTCCTTTTCGAATGCTATTTATTGAAGCAATGTGTAATAAAACACAGCAAAAAAAAAGCTTTTTGCATAAAAAAAAAACAGAAAAAAAAAGGTCATGCGTCTATATGTTTCGTTATTAGCCAGGTTGATACGATTTAAAATTATTCGTAAAACATGGAATTTGATTAAAGAATGAAGAAGATCTCACGCAGCGATTGAAACAAACATTCTAGAGAAGTAATAAATTAGATTGAAAATAAGTGTTTTTATTTCTGAATATTGAACAATTTCCCATAGCAGGTTGCTTTAACCGTTACGGTTTAAATGCCTGCATATGTTTTTCTTTTAATCGAACCCTTAAAATTCCGAACCAAAACCAGTTGAAATGAGTCCTTTTTTAAGTGTAGTTATCGAACGTAGACAAAATGTATTTTCTTTTTTTCTTTTTTTTTTTTTCAGCCGAAAGCAGAGGAGTAGAACATGATTTCTTTCTAATGAAGTTGATAATAATTTTAATGTTTTATATCGTATTCGAATAAATAATTAAAGATTTACTGGTTGAAACTAGTAGTTTTAATTTGGCGTAGTATTTTTTCATTTGTACAAAAGTTCGAACACTGCTATTAGAAAAATCTACATTTCAGCATACAATTAAAATGTTTTTCTGCTCAAAAAGGATTCCCTTGAGGTATATCTAATACTTTCTTTTATGCTTACATTATGTTCAGTGGTCTGGACGGAGTCGAAGCTTTAAAAAAAAAATGGGAAGAACACCCTTCGATTAGCAGTCAACGTATCTGAATGATAACTGTATCCTGCATAAAGGAGTCGAAACACCAAATAGCATTCCCACTGCATTTATTTTATTACGTGTGTTATCTGTTGTATGTTATGAGTACATGTAATGCGTAATATTATTGTAAATTTGCTATTATGTCGGACAGCCCGAACTGGCCCGCTGGCCCAAAGTTCAGACAGTTTATAGCCGAACGCTCTACCGAAAAAACCCCCCACGGGTAATTTAATTTTTTTTTTCTTGCCGAGAAGTGTTTTTATTTTTAAAAATTTTTACAATTTGTTGCTGTTTGAACCGTTATGAATTAGATGGCAGCACGTGTTCATCATTTAACAGCACGGTTAAAATACAAAATAATTTGAACTAAGTTCTTTTTTAAGCGTAGCTTTTCAAATATAGTAAAAATGTGATACGCTTTTTTTTTTTTTTTTTTTTTGCAAAAAGAAGAAAAATATATATATTACCCTTTAAATTGAGGTAGTATTTTTTTATTTGTACAAAGAGTCAAAAACTCATCACAAGAATCTATATTTCAACATACGATTTATTATATTTTACTGAACAAAAAACAATTACGATGTAGTCTGAAATCAATTTAGCTCCGTGGTGCATCAAGTTTTCATAACAGCTAGGAGCGTTTCTACCTCATGTATTCCCTCATATTTGTTATTCATGTAATGCACGATATTTTTCTAATTTTTTGATGCAGATTGTCCGGACGTGGGCACGAACACGCATTCTCCTGGTTACCAGTCGAACGCTCTGCCAATCAATCTATTCAGTTCGATCGGTAACAGTGCAAGTTAAAGTTATAAATTTAACCGAAAACCTCATTCTGGTTCTTTAAAACAGGTTTTTTTGCCCGAAAAAACATGTTTTAGACCGTGGGTCTATTTTTCGTCAGTAGCCTGCACGATAAAATAAGGTGTAAATCAAAGAAATCGATCAAGAATTGAGGATAATGCATCCGTGTAGGTAGAGATTAGTGACTAACTTTCCATTTCGGTTGCGTCATGATGCTGCTGTGAAATGGCCATGCAGTAAAACCTGTCTACAACGATACTGTTGGGACCTAAAAAAAATCGTAATAGACAGGTTATCGTTATAGACCGTTTGATTATTCATGATGACATTTGGCTACGGCCTATATATATATATATATATATATATATATATATATATATATATATATATATATATATATATTGTTATAGACAGGTTATCGTTATACACAGGTTTAACTGTACATATTTTTAGGATTCGGGAGACCTTGGATCATTATGTTATGTGAAAGATGACCATGTAAAACCAATATCAATGCGATTTTTTCATGTTGAATGACCACTAGCTTATACAATACTTACAATACTACATTTGAGGCAGTGAGAAGCAAAGAAACGCCAAAATTAAACATTTGGGGATACTCACAGAACAAATAGAGAGGAAAACCTCCCCTCTGTTAAAAAGGAAGAGATGGTTCAAGTAGCTCTGGTGGGTGCTTTCATACAGCATGATTTAGAAAAAAATCAAGGAATGCTTTTCTAGGATCTGTAACGTGTTTCATTCAAAACAAAAAGTCCAGTTACATCCCTTTGCTTCTAACTGCATCATTTGTGTCTACAGCGAAAACAATGTAATGTCTAATAATTATCTAACCCCTTTTAATGTCCTATTTTTGAAAGCTGGTGTATAAAACAATCCAGACATATCTTTCTATTATAGAACTTGTTTCGCTTTTCTGTGCTTCACTGTAGTGCTTTAATTTAATTGCAAAGTGGGGGATTTCTTTCTGAAAAATTATGTGATATTGAAAACATAGAACTTTATTTTTTACAATTGTCTGCATTTCATTTCGCCTTGTTTTTAAAAATTATTTCTAATTGTTATAAAATGTCCTTTACGTTCTACATTTTTGCTCAAATATCTGGCATTCTGCTTTTCTTTTAAGTAAATTATCCACTAGATTTATTTCTATCCAGTTGTAAGTCTATTCTTTTATTCAAGCATCATTTAATACTCATATTGAAAATTCTCTCTCTTCATATATCTCCAGAACCTTTTTCATCGTATTACTGTATCCGTGGTTTTTTATTCTTCCTGTCAGTCGGAAGTCAAATCTTCGTGAAATACATTTTAGTTTCCAGCTCGTTCTTATAAGTTGATGTGGTGGACGTTCACAAAAAGGCCCATCAAAATGAAGAAAAATGTCCCATGCATATTTCTATTTTTTGTTTTGCCTCCTTTTCAATTAATGAAAAAAACATTTATTTTTCTGTGTAAAAATTATTTTGTTTGACAGTATTATTTTTTGTGAAAATTGTTAACCGAGATTTTTAATATGATTTTGAAAAAACAAAAAGAATCACAGAATCAAGAAGAGAGTATTAGTAACTTATAATCGGTAAACAAAAAACATTTTTTGTTTCAAATTTTTATATATAATTTATACACTCAGAAATATTGAGAATAGCGTCCCACGAAGGAAACATTGGATTGAAGTGAAATTTAATATACAGAATAATATAGGTGGGAGATACACTTGATTCCCAAAATCTAGACAATTAAACAAATACAGGCTAAGAAATTAGATAAATGCAATGTTACTTTAATAGCGCGTTGGACCCCGAAACACGGTCCAGCGTTTAGCTATTTAAACGTCTGATGTTATCCTAAGGCAGAAGTACCCCAAATTTTGAAGAGCCCCTTCAGACTCTTGCACAGAGTAGCACGACGGCATCTACCGTTTCAGCTTATCCCATACATGCTCTATAGGGTACAAGTCGGGGGAGGGAACTGGTCATGGAAGAGTCTCAAAAGGACCTAAAAAATCATGAGCAGCTCTAGCTGTATGCGGCGGAGCATTATCTTGCTTGAAAATTGCCCCTGGGATACCATTTTGGAACGGTTCTACATGTGATTGCAAAATTTCTTTAACATAACGCTGACCCGTTAAGTATCCACTTACCACAACTAGAGTGGATAGGCTCTCATAGGATATGGCCCCTCAGACCATTAAATCTGCGGTGCAGGCAGTGTGTCGTGCGATAGAATGTGTGGAATAGTACCTTTCTCCAGGGCGTCTCCACACCCGTTCGCGATTATCATCTGACCCCAAAACGAAATGGGATTCATCACTGAACACCACCTTTTGTCAGTCAATGACACTCCACATCGCTCTGGCTTCTCACTATTGTAGACGTAGTTGCCTTTGTTTTGGTGTTAAAGGGAGTACACGAAATAGACGCATGGACTGCACTTCCGCTAGAAATGGTTCGAGGAACAACAGCTACATCTACGTCTGCTTGAATGGTTTACCAAGTTATTGTGGGATCTACGAGCGCTTGCTGGACGATTCTTCGATCCTCTCTCCTCGTCGTCGTCCTGGTCACTGCAAAACTGGTTTTTCGCACGTAAGTACCACTTCGTGTCCACTGCCTCCTGTAGTTTTTAACGGAGCACTCCGAACGATTCATCAGAGCAGCAACACGGCTCGTCGACCAGAACACAATTTTCGTGCGAGTGAGGAACTCTTTCTCAAATTCGCTCAACGTTGAGAAACGTTCTCTAACTCGCCTGCCTGGCATCCTTCACTCATTAAGGTTCTCCAACAATCCGGATGTAATCGTAACATTTATAAATCTTAAATTATGCACTGGTTATAAGTATCACCTTTTTCCCGATTGCACATATACTGTGGGTTAACGGTCATGCACATTGACACCAAACTTGGATCATTTACTTATCAGATGTCACTCTTCTTTTATGCAAAGTTTTCGCGATTGCACCTTTCTTCTTTCTTGGGGTGCTATTTTCAATATTCCTAAGTGGTATATTTAAATTATACATACATATATATATATATATATATATATATATATATATATATATATATATATATATATATATATATATATATATATATATATATATAATTAAAAATTCGCATTCATCTTTATTGGAGCAGAACTCCTTCATAAAAATGAAAACAAGAAAATTTTGTCAAACCGAAGATCGCAGCAGCTTTTCACGTAGCAGAACTTTTTGTTTTTTTCTTTCCGAATATTACCATAATACGTGCCACTTTACAACGCTCAAATTTCAAATTATAAATTGCGCTTTATGTGGACCTTCGAGTCCAACGTCAATTAGTTTCTCTTGTCACGAACGATGCAATATTTAATTAAAAGCAATTCGCAATGAAAGATCCAATAACTAATTAAGGATTTTAAGAAGACGTCTTCTACCTTGCATAACGCTAGAACCAAAATGTTCCCAATATCAAACAGGGTTTGTGAAATCTTGACACTTAACAGGCCTCAAAGGAAAATTTAATCTTAGCTGAGATTTTAGTTATTATGATAAAACCGTCTCATATGCATATGACTAATAGACAGATAAGAAGAAATTCTGTGCATAAAGATTGAAAACATAAGACAAGAATGTGCTCTCATTTTTCATTTTTATTAAGGTTCTTAAACGTGAGTAGTGCAAACTAAAACAGATTATTTGTTTCTTAAGTTTTACTTCTCAATTTTTCGTTCAAAATTTTACTTTAGCTGCACATTTCTTTATCAACTAATATAAAATGTTGCAGGATCCGAACACGTTTGGTATTAATTGTAAATCTTATTATTAACTCATACTTTTTTTCTAGTGCACCTTAAAATAAACCAAGTGAAAACTGCATAGTAAATGTTATTTTCTCCACCGTATGGCACTGGTGCGTAAATCAAGGGCTCTTTCGTAAGACGTTTTTTCCAGTCAATTACGGTTTTTAAACAAAATGTAAGTTTATTTTTTCCGTAGTTTTTCTCTAAGCGTTAATGTTACGTTTTCGAACTTTAACAACATATTTTTTCTAAAATATGCGTCAAAAGTGCTTTTAGATTGAAAGCGCGATTTGTTTATATAGTATAACAATTAGGATGTCAGTTGCTCAGTAAGGACAACGCAGAAAGTTTCCTTTCTTATTGGCTATTTATGTCTGCTTATTAATCAGTCCCTGAAACCTAAACCTTACAATACTAATAATCAGTTATAATTTAATGTTCAAAAAGGTTTACAAATAAGTCAAATCTAAACATAAGCAAGCATGAAGCTGCATTTTTGTACTTTAGGAACTTTCCAAAATGTGGCTGCGTTAAGGCAATGTGGTTACTTAGCGAGATAAGTGACACATAATGAAGTTGACGAATTGTTTTATATTTCATATAGTTCGCATGTAATTTAACTGATCTTTGAATTATTTTTAAATTTAATGTTTTTTACTTCCCAATTTAATTTTAAAATTTTAAAACTTAAATGGACCGTTTACAATGGCTTTACTGCACAGATAGTTGAAAACTGAGCACGACCACGTTTTTGTATCTCTGCCCAAAATGTATTTATGGTAAGCTTGGAACACTGTACAAACCAGTGAAGGCAAATTTGTGTTAATTTTCAAAAGAATTGAATTAAATGAAATAATAGAATACTATGGGGAATTATCACAGCGTGGACCATGCCAGTTAGACAAAACAAGATCTCATTGCTGAAACTTATGTCGTCGTTACTGTTCTTAAGGCTTTAATCTTACATTTTAATGGAACATTTATTGTTTTTCAATAAATTAATGTATTTATTTGTAGTATTATTTTACTTTTAATGTGATGTTTTCAATTGTGTATTGATTTCAAAAAACATTAAATGGATCTTTTAGTCTTGTTAAACATCTTATCTAATGTAAAAAAATACTATATTTTTTTCATATCACCAATAGAATTATTGGAAATATACAATAAGCGCGTAGGCGCTCTCTTTCAATTAGTTTGGAAAAAAACTTGGGAAACACGCCAAGTCATCCCAAGTCATTACCGGCACTGTGATGGGTTGATGGAAAGTTTTGTTCCATTACACTGTGGAATGTTCGCAATAAAATAAACCAAGTCATTGAAAATACTGAAAGTTCCCAAAATGAACCCTTATTAAATAACTTTAACAGTTACACGAAAATACAAAACAATCTCCTAAAAATTTATTCTTTAGGTTTATCTTTCCCAGTGACTACGTTACCTTACCTCAGCCGATCTACACGTAACGCAAGCTGCAATCAGAAAAGGGTACGATGCAGTTCCGAGGAGTGGTGCAGGGGGCTGACTATTCTTGTAAATACGCATTTTAGAAATAAATATCCAATTTTTTCATTTACCCTGAGACTAGATACTTACATAACTCAAAAAAAAAAAAAAAAAAAACAATAATAATAATTATAAATAAAGTGTTTGCCCTCTAAAACGTAGCTAACTGGCGTGTCTCTTTTTCAACTGCACAACTAATTAAGAATTTAACCAGATATTAAATTATTTTTCTTGCTAAAGAAATTTAAAAAATAATAACAGTTTTAGGTTAAACAAATGTAAATCGGTTGCACAAACGTCTTCTAATAGTAAAAATGGAAATAAAAAATCTATATAGACATTTGTTAGACAATGTGATAATAAGTTATTTAATGCAACAGAAAATCGGTAGTATTTTAAATATAATTATTTGGGTAAGTTACTTTTAACCTTCCACGTTTAAGAAAAACGGAAAAAGTTCTTTAATAGTGTCAAGGCTTCCGTAAAAGATAAATGCCGTATATCCCATTTCTAACCATAGATTACTCGCTTTTAAAGAAATAACTTTTATCTTCCTACTTTTCAGCCTTGAAAAGGCAATCAGACAAAAACTTTTTGTCTGATTACGATTTCAAATTACCACCGGCGCCGGAGAGACAATAATTATTATCGATTTTCCCTTTTGGAAAGAATGTCGGAGAAAAACTCATAAAAGAATCCCTTAACAATAGAAATTCATATTTTTCATTAAGAAAAATGATATGAGCATTCTGATGGAGCAAGGAATTTGTTAGTGGACGGGGAGACACACACACACACACACACACACACACACACACACACACACACACACACACATATATATATATATATATATATATATATATATATATATATATATATATATATATATATATATATATATATATATATATTTATTTATTTATTTATTTATACTGGGTGTCCTGAAAAAGACAGACTGTTTTCAAAAATGTATAACAGAAAAACGGTAAATGATAAAAGAAAAAAAAAGGAGGAGAGAAAATTCATATGATGGGCTGTAATTTTTTCAGCCCAAGTTCCAAATTTTAGTTGAAAATTTTTGCAATAGATGGCAATGCAGAGTGTAAGGCCGTGAATTAAAAAACATATAGAAAATTACATCATATTTTTCCGAAAACAATGAACAAAAGAACGAAATTTTTTTTTTCAAACAATCGTCATCTGTAATCACATGGCGCAATCGGAGGAAAAATCGGTGAATTTCAGTTCTTCTTTTTTGACTTACAAACTTACTATGTGCAGCACCATCCATTGAAACATTTTTGAACTAAAATTGGGAACTCCGAGGGTAAAAATTTAACGCTCACCACATGATTTTTCTGCAAGAGAATTTGATTTTTATCATTAACCGTTCTCCTGTTATAATTTTTTGAAAAGAGGCAGTCTTTTTCAGGACACAATATATATATATATATATATATATATATATATATATATATATATATATATATATATATATATATATATATATAAATATATATATATAAATATATATATATATATATATATATATATATAAATATATATATATATATATATATATATAAGGGTGGTCCTTATTTAAATGGGAACAAAAAAATTCAGAATTCAACAAGTGACGCCCCCTAGTTTTGTGACACTAATAATAAAAAGTAACGTGTGCAAAATTTGAGCTCAATCGGTCAATAATAACACGTGACCCTAGGCCGTTGAACTTTAACACTTTTGATAATTTTCCCGCAAATCTTCGAGTTTTTACTTCAGACCAAGTACATCGTTTCTCCTTGGTTTGCAAAATATTTTTACAGTGAGGTAGCACTAAAATTAACCTTTTTAATTACTTTATATCATCTACAGATTTTACGTTGAATAAGAATGAAATAATGCTTTAGAAACGTTCCTTAATCGTAAGCTTTTCTCAATGTATCTCGATTGTGTGTAGTTTCTTCCGATAGTCTAGGACGGTCTGTAAAATCAATTGTTTTTATGACTCATATTTGGTAAATTAGTTGTGAAATTCTACGATTAATTATGCTCCTCTTTCAATTGCATCATTCACAATTTTCAGTATTTTAACAATCTCTCTTCCCTTTAAATAGCTTCCTTCATTTTGCCGTGAATCAGGATCAAATAGGAAAAAATCTTTTAGTATTTGTAACTTATCAAACAGTTTTATTGACTTGTAATTGATTCTATAAGGAGGAAAATCTTTACTAAAAAAAGTATTCCGAATCATCTACTGTTATCTGAAATTTGTTAAACAGTCATCAGACTCGTCTTCCTTAACACAAGAATTTTTGGACTAGTCATTTCCTATCTTTAAAGTTAATCCCTTCATCTATTACCGACAAAGCTACTAGTTTATCCCCTAAATACTATAAGTGGTTTATGAATTTTCCAATTACGGCTTTTGCTGCATGTTTGTCATCAATTTGCACGCTGCTAGTTTTTCAGACATATTATATTTTTCAAAGGAGCTTCGATTGGGTTGCTGCGAAAAATCATATCTTCAAACAGCATTTAATTATAAAACATCTTTGTAAAACAGCATTGAAGGGCATTCTTTTCATGTAAGGTCAATTCAAATTGTTTCCTAAATATAAAGATTTTCAAACAAAAATTCCTTTTGCCACCCATGTGGCTCAGGGATAAGTTCCAGGTTGCCGAGAACATATCCATGTAGGAGGAAATTCACCAGGAAATATTATTACAAGTTACGAGAATTCTCTGTAATCTTTCTCAATCCCGTTTTTTACGAACAATAATATGTCATCAACTTCGTCTTTTATAATTTAAGTGATATGTGTACTTGATTGAAATGTTATAAGTTCTAAATGATGGAGATCTTTCCACAAAGTTTTGAAGCGCTTAAATAATTGAATATCTGATCTAGAACTAAGAAAGGCAAGGACTTTTTTAAGGACACACTCTGCAGTACGATTTCAAGTGCATGATGATGGCAATCCAAATGTAATATATCATCGTTCAGTTTTTGCTCTAAAAAATTGCATGCACAATTTATACGGTTGGTATTGCAAGTAGTTGTATCAAACACTACAGCTAGAGCAGTTAGCAATAAAGAGCTTTCATCTAAGATATCATATACAACTGAAGAAATATCTAAGGAATTTCGAGTAGCTGTTCAATATTAGGACCTGAAGCTATCACGGTAATCCTGTAAGCGTTCTTTTTCCAGTTACATCTGGATGTAACTTTGTATCCCAGTGAATAACTACAAAATCTAAATTTAAATTCATGAAATTTAATTTTACCTCTCGAAGATTTTCTCTTGCTCTCTTAAGGAATGTACGATTGAACACTAGGTCATTTGGATTTAAATTTATTGCATCTACATAGGCTCGAAATAAATGAACAATATCTTTATCCCTAATATGACATTCGTCTAACAGTGGTGAAAGGCGAGATAATATCAATAGTTGGCAAGTTTTTTTTTTTTTTTTTTTTTTGGCAGTGTGGTAGATCAGCTGTAGAAAACAAAAGTTCACATGGTTAGGATAGATACTCATTTCGTTTTCTAAATCTTGTGAATCGCGAGAATTTGATGATAATAAAGGACTATGTACTGAAATAGAAGAAACTTGTTTTAAAGATTTCTACATTGTTCCGATCTGGATATTTTTTTTAATTTATATTTTAGCTATGTAAAATACAGTATATTTTTATGTTAGGAGCAATCGAGGATTTTTCGAAATTTATATTTTAAAAATTAAAATTTTTTTAAGCATTTAGGCATGTTTATAACTAAAGAACAGCGAATTAAAATATAATTTCAATTACTTATATTTATAGCATTGAAACTTTGCGATTCTATTTCCCACACCTGTTACATACACAGGGAATTTTGTAAATCAACACCCCCAAAACCTGGAGGAGGCAATTTGTTGTTGTCAAAGATCATTCATTAATGGCCTATAGATTCCCTTGTGTCCATCTTAGTGGGAGGAAACGTTTCCCTGTCGCTTGGTTGGAATAAGCGTCGAAAAGTGGTACGCTTCACCCAAGGCCATTGGTGGACATGTACCCTCTCTAACATGTTAAACTTTACAGAATGAAAATGAGAGAATGGTCAGTCTGGAAGTAGCAACACCTATTGAGGTTCAACATTACTTTAAATATAAAACGTTAGAATATTTTTACATAAAAATGAGAAAATTCGCAATTTTTTCTTCGAAACTCAAAGAAGGGGGCCCTAGGGGCACGTATTAATATTCATGAATTGACTTAAAATTTGCAAGGATCATTTATTTGTATAATGGAACACATTAAGGGGGCGTCGCGTAAAATATCTGCAACTTCAAAAATAAGGACCACCCTAATATATATATATATATATATATATATATATATATATATATATATATATATATATAATGTGTGTGTGTGTGTGTTTTAATAAATTTTATGAAAACCCTCTAAATTCAATGACGAAGCCAAATCGTGCCCCTCCCCCCTTGCTACCCTTCTGCTATCCTTTATTAATTCTTTTGGGTAGTAAATATATTTTATTGGTCGGTGGTATAAATATTCTGTGGGCATATGCAATGAAGCGCACTTTCCTACTTTTTAAGGTCTAAAGGCAGTGGATCTAGTTCCCTGGCCCGTTCAATCTCATCCCACAGACTTTTTAATAAGTTGAGATATAGTGTCAGTGCAGTAGGGTGGGTCGAAAAAATCAGTTTGTTTATTTCGAAATCACGTTAGCTCCCAAAAGTTGCAGTTTAGGGGGGTCCTCAAATGGGAAAAAATAAAAAACATAAATATATAAGTTAATTAAGTCTTCAACTCGCGCATGACGTTGAAAGTTTGAAAAAGAAATAAGTTAAAATTGAAATGTTCAGAAAATGGCATGTATTTTTTTTTTTTTTTTTTTGTATTTTTCCATATAGCAATAGTCTTAAACTGTCAGTATATAGCTTGTTTGGACCAAAAAATATTTTATAGCTTTTACATAAGATCTTTAGCATACACCTTAGGGTTTGAAATTTCAGGAGATTTCAGCATATGCGCAAACGAAAGATCTTATGTTAGAGTTTAAAATATTTTTTTGGGTTCAATTTATGTGCTGACTATTTATGGCTGTTGTCTTATAAAAATAGTTAAAAAATTAATTTTGTTATTTTTTTTAAAATAATTTTAAGCATTTTTTTTTTTTTTTTTTAACTTTCAACCTCATGTGCGAACTGAAGATGTCAACTTAGATTTCTATTTTTTTTTCTTCTTTTTTTTTTTGAGGATACTAAACTAAAATTTTTGGAGGTAACATAATTCCGAAATATAAAAAAAATGAGATTTTTTGAACCACCCTACTGTGCGGGTTTACTAAATAAGTTAATATCCCTGCCATGTTTTCTCAACCATTCATAAACAATTTCCAGATTTATGACAAGTTATATCAGTATTCATCTACAACAAGGTACATCATAAACATGGAAGAATGTACTTGATTCGCAATGACATTTAAATGCTCTTTCATATGAGAAGTTGTTCCATATAAGCCAAATAAATGTAAACACGATAATATCTTTACCTCCACTAGATTTAAATAGATTAGTAATGCAATGGAATTAGTTATTTTCGTGATTTTGTCTCCATATTCATAACTTACCGCTAGAATTGTGCAATTTAATATGTGATTAATTGCCCCACATGTCCTTTATTAATAATGTTCTGTACAATCCTTATACCTATTGTAAAAACCGGTGGCTTCTACTTTTATTTAAGTTTATAATTTTTAATAAATATTTCAATATTTTCAAGCAGGTCATCGGTGAAGCGTATATGGTTTAAAGTGAAGCAAATAGTTCTTTCACAGACATTGGTAATTCTTCTAGAGTTATTTTCCCTGCAATTTAAAGTACTGTCAGTGTTTTCTTGGATTGCATAACTCTGGTAAGTCTCCTTTCAGTCAGGATATTTAGTAACCACTGGCAAACATAGAACTGACATTGAGGTCCGGATTTTGCTTGTTTGCTGATGCTGATTTTGGCACTTGTGAGAATTTGAAGATATTTCCCATGCAAACTGAGCCATTACTGATTTGAGCACATGGTTCTTTCATTACCAGACATTTGCTCTATTCTTTCCTATCACCCTCCAGTGACATAAATGGGTTATTATCGCTGATCTGAGAATAAGTGTCAACAGGTCATAACAATTTGGCATCTCAGTGTTTATATTATATTGCGCTTATCTTCATTTCTGCACTTTATCCCTTTTAAATGAGACATAAAAATGACTTTAAAAGGTTACTATATATTTTTATGAACTAATATAATTCCAGAATATTGTATTTTGAAGTGGCGAAATATGTTATTGGGTATAGCCTTTTGTTTCTGCATAAAATAAAAAATGTAACCTATCATCTAGTTGCTGATTGAATAGAGCTCATATTTTTAGATTTCTTAAAACGTAATACAAACTTTAATAACCGTTAACCTGCATAATATGCAATATTTCAGGTGTACTATTACCCAGCATAAACTATTCATAATGAAGCGTACTTCACATTCATTCCAGAATAAATGTTTTTTTTTTCTTTTTTTTTAATTGTATGAGGAGCCACAGAACAACAAACAATATTCATGATACCATTACCGGTAAATACAAATAGGCACAAAATTAGATGTGCACAAACATTAAAGCGAAGAAAAGAATATATTTAGATTATATGCAAAACATATTTAGCTCCTTTAAACGGTCAAAGAGTCATTAAATTTCAGGAACGATAGACACATTTTTACAGGATATTAATTTTTAAAAACAGGGAGGAATCACTACTTGGTTGAGAAATCTTGATTTTGCTAGCAACAAATTGATTTTCTTGTTCTCAGTTTTCCAGTCCATTTTTTAAAATTGTAATTTACGTTAAAATGTGTTACCCTTAGAGTATACACATCCATAAAAAAACCCACACACACACAAATTACAACTTAGTAATCGTATGATTAAAACCTGACAAGATAATACTCCGAATTTATAACTAGCTCAATACAGAAATAACATCTGTACTGTTGTCTTCTAATTACATGTTGCGTAATAATATGATTTTCATAAGCTTCATGTTTTATGTTGTTATTTCGACTAGTTACAAGGGAATCAACTATGCATGATCCAACATGTATTCTGCGACAGCAATATGTTCTTAATTATGTTTACGAGATAATCTATCAGCTATCTTAAACTACATTGGCTCGGTTATTAGGATCTACGAAACTATAAAACAAAAATTCCTTGTTTATACGAGACATTGCGTAATATTAGCAGACGTAGTTCAATATCGAGTTCCGGTATGTGTAACAGCTGTTGCTTGTCAAAGAAATATAAGCTGTAGGGTAGATTGGTGTTCTGAAAGTAATTTGTATATATAATCATTTCATTTATCCGATATTTCATTGAGCAAGGTAAATGTTTATAGGAGTGATGCTAATTAAGGAAGAAGCCTTTATTTTAGTAATGTTTCAAAGGATTAACTTTTGTATATATGCATTAATTATTGCAATAAATTACACGGAACGTGCTCTACACCCTAATGAATATTACGTGGCTCAAAAATATTGAAAAATAAAATCGATGCATACATATATAACTGAAATAAAATGAAAATTTAAATTAAAAAAAAAGCACAATCACACATGTTTTAGACGTCGGGTGTATTATGGAACTGAATTCGGTACCGTTTCTAATAATTATTAAAATTATGCTCTATTTTAAGAATGTTGGTACATTTGAATTTATATTTAAAAAAGCCTAAGCCAAAATTCATGTTATTGATCATACGTCTTCACTCAAAATTATTTTTAGAACGTACAAATTAGTATGAATTGAGGGTACAGTAACAACCTAGAACTTGACCTACTGTTATTTGCCTATAATCGCTCTCATTTAATTTATTTTCACTTTTATGAACTAAATAAATTGTGATAAACGCTCAATATTGGAAAGAAAAGTAATTTAGATTCGACAAACCAATGCTGGTGTGACAACAAATTATCATTTGTTATGCTAACAAGAATTTTTTTTTATCAAAATTTAGTAGGGGAGCTAGGGGCTTGATGTAACAGGAGTAAGTAGTAACAGTGCTTTTTCACTAAGAATTTGAACTTTATTAACCTATTTTTTTTACTCAATATTACTGTTATAATGTATCGCGTCACGTCATCACCGCCAGTGTCCCACCAGGCGACGCAGTGACTAGGTTTGTGCGAGCCCTCCGTTATTGGCAGGTAACGTATTTTTTGATCTTCGTAAAGTTTTGGTTAGCTTTATTATTTTTGACTAATTAGAGCTTTCAATATTTTATTTCGTATTAACATTTATCTATGTATGATGTGTTATCATAGTTTTCAAGATTACAAAGTTGTTTGAATAGTTAACACGCAAAATATAAAAAACTATGATTTGGGGTGAATTGTAACAAAATCTCGGGGTATGTTGTAACATGCTACAACTTGCCCCATATTGCTGTATATTATTTGTAATGTAATAAGGGATTTAAAGCTTCCGGTGTTTGGCCTTTAAATGTAGATATTTTCCAAGACAGTGACTTTGTGTACCCTCTTTTGTCATTAATCGTCCAGATCCCACTGAACAATCAGAAAAGTTTCTAAATGTGATTGAAAGTTAATCGTTGAATCTCGAAACTGCAAACGAACCAAATCCGAGTTGCTCTGGTCTAAACAAATTTTCCCCATCGAAAATTAGAACATTACCAAAGGCACCACCACGGAAAACAAATATAAATAACAGGCATAAAAGGAAGTCCACTGTTTTGACAGACACATCTGAAAAAGAAGCTTTGAGAAAGGAACATGAAGAAAAGATGAAAAGAAAGCAGAAAAAAGATGACAAAGATAAATAAAAAGTAAAGGCAAAAAGCAAAGGTAAAAAATCTGCAAACAATAAAGGTGGAATAGAAAGAGCAAAGAAAAGGGTTTTAAATTTGAAATCGGAATCTGAATCTGAAGAGTGGTATTGTCTAGTTTGCAGCGAAGGGTACCGCCATTCAAAAGGTGATTGGGTTGAATATATTGTAAGATGTGGGCACGCGTAGGATGTGTCGGAGGAGATACTATTTCTTTTGTTTGCATTAACTGTAACTCAGATGAAGACTAAATTCACTGATAGAGAGACTTATGATCAGACTGATTATTATCAGATGTAAAAACTAAGAGATTATTAAAAACCTTAATTTAGAGGTTTATAATTTAATTAGAATTTTAATACAAAAAAGGATTATCAGTTTAAAACTAAAATATTTAAATTGTTGATTACCTAAAAAAAGTATATTTCAGTTAATTATTTAATAGTAGATGCATTTATTAGAAGTATCTTATTATTTTCGTTAAATACCTAATTATTTGTTGAAAACAAAGCAAATTGTGAAGAGAAAAAATGATTAATGGTGTAAAAATCATGATTTTTATTGTTGTTACTATATGTTCCAATCGATGTTAAAACAAACCCCAAGTACGGGGTAAGTTGTAACACTTCCCCTTTTTCAGAAAAAAAATTTTCCTGAAAGAGATACCTATAGATGTGATGTTTTTTCAATTAGACTTCATAGAAGAATAGTTAGAGTACCAATCAAAATTTAGTAAGTGATAATTTAACCAATACATCTCAAGATATGACACCATTTTTAAAAATTGTTACAACAAGCCCCTCGCTCCCCTACAGTTGAGACAAATATTTAAAAAATAATCGTTAAGTATTACGGAATTGATGGTCATAAGCAGTTGTTCATAGGACAAATGCATTCAAAACTACACTCGAAATTAACGTTCACAAAAGGGAAAGTGAGGGATCAGAAAAAGGAAAAAAATAAAAGCATGATACAGAAAGGAGCATGGTACACGAAAATGCGATTTATTTCACTATTTAAGTAATGACAATATCATTTTGCAATCTTTCCGCTACGTTTGTTCAACGATATTCTATGAATTTGTACTTTTGAAGCCAAAGATTTGATTGATTTTGGTTCTGTATCATGGGAAAAGAAATGTACATTTAAAATATAAGTAGATGTTTAATAAGTTAAATTCAAAATTTTTTAATTCAAACTGAATATTTTTTTTCACCTAAAACCGAAAATACCGGTATTTTACAACAGCAAATATTGGCATTACGAAATTGCACGAAATACCGGTATTATACCGGTATTGCAAACTCTAGTTATAAGTTAACATAAAAACGTGAAATCTGAATACAAGATGGAATCCTTTTTTCTCTCCATATTTTAGTTCGTTATCTTATATATATAAAAAAACTATTACCTTATTCATAACCGTATTTTTCACTGAAATACAGATAACTCTCTTATATTTTTTCTTAATTACACGTAAAAAGAATTATTATCAAATATTTTTAATTGAGAAAGTTCCTTATTAAGTTCACGTAAGTAACAAGTAAAAGCAAGTGTAAGTCGACAAATTAATGATTTTTAAAAAATTTTGTGCACTCGTATACACAATACCTTTGAAGATGTTCGACTATTTTTCACAAAACATCTTTGTATCTTCTGTAATTGCAAAACATTGCAAGAAATTTGCTTAAAACGTGCCAAAGGTCACAAAACCGTTTAATAAATTTGAAAAACTTCCAGCAATCTTTAACGTCTTAGGTGACCAGCCATTTGAGCGGAAAAGGGCGTTTTCAAGATCAATTTATATCCCTGATACCTAATGAAGCATCAGAATAGGGAATAGGAATGTGATTAACGATGACAGACTTAATTACAAGGCATGCCCATTATCCCCTTCAATGATTGGTCATTGATTCGGAATTCCGACCCTCCCATTGCCCAGAACACGTGCCAAAGTCGACAACAACTCGAAATCCAGGATCGCACTTAGAAAGGATTACTTCCACCAAGAAATTTTTCTCCGCTTATCTGGTTTTCGGTAGGTATACATACGCCAGTTAAACGTAATTTGTTCGCGTTGTTCGCCATAAGTGCTCCAATGGAATGTCTTTGAGAAAGGAAAACCAGTTACATCGAAGGAAAGAATGCCGTAAGAAAGCTTTAATGTTCTATTGTTGTTACATATTATCGGATATTAGGAAAGAAAGAGGAGACGAGATAAACAAGATTAAGTGTAGCTAATGTCGAATTTGTTAAGCTATCTGTAGTAAATCGATGCATATTATGTTGGTATAATTGCATGTGTCTTTTCAGAGATCAATTACAAATATTTTCTTAGAGTTTCATTAAATGTTATATCCGTAATTAGAATTGTCGTACAAAATTATTTTTAGTGATTGTTCTTAAAAAGTATGTTTTAAAATAATTTGTTTCCTCTTCTCTTTTTTTTTCCTCATTATTGTTTTTTGATTGCTTGCCACTGACATATTAAAAACATTTTCAAGCATATTTTCTAAACTAAACTAAAAACGAGCTGATGTGTGCATCACATGACTTCCTTTTACTCCAATTTAATGTAATTTCCTCATTATTGGCATTTTTAATGTGATTCAATAGTTTATTATCTAAATATCACCAACAGTGGCCAAATTGAAACCAGATTTAAAAAAAAAAAATCGCCAAATTTGTCGCTAAGTTGGCGACAAAGCTTGGCGATCAAAATACTGCCGATATATCGCCAAGTGTCCGCCAAATCATAACATCACTTGAGTGTACATCGAAATTAACAATGATTCCCCCCCCCCCAAAAAAAGGGGGCAAAGCTAGAAACACCCGAATGCAACCAAAATGGGAGGGGCACAACTATGTCCCACTAGGAGTCTACGTACCAAATTTTAACTTTCTAGAACATACCGTTTTTGAGTTATGCGACATACATACGTACATACGAGCATATGCACATACGTACAAACAGACGTCACGAGAAATTACGTTGTAATTAACTCGGGAATCGTAAAAATGGATAATTCGCATGTCTATACGTTCTTAGGCACTTATCCACGTGTGGTCGGGGGAGAAAAAAAAACTGAACATTCTTTCAGGGGTGAGTAAAATGGAAATTAAGGTCGGTTTTTGAGTGAAATTTTTTCGCGAATACAATACTTCCTTTTTTGTAAAAGGAAGTAAAAAAACAACAATCCAAAAAAGTTTAAAATACCAGATCCAGCAATTGAGAAATATTAATGCATGCATTAACGATAGTTCCGAAACATATACAAAATTTTAAACCTAACCATTCATTTCTAGCTTTTACCCGCGGCTTCGCTCACGTTGATGTAGTTTTTTTCAATTGATTCAAGTTAATGGTCAACACAGGGAGAGGTCAAAAAATTACCAAAAAATGGTTTCTTCCCAGTTTCACCGACATTTAAAATGGCCTCCTCCCTTTAATGTATCAAAGAATATGATGGAAACTGAAAATCGAGGGGGGGGGGGGGGGCAAATGAATTGTCGGCGAAACTGGGAAGACACCCAAAAAATCACACAACATAAATCAGGAAAATGTTCAGGAGTTGTAAAGAAGTTAGTTTGGGTAATTCTTAGAAATTCCAATTCGAGTGAGGTCAACAATTCTTAAATAAAGTCAACCATTTCCCTTATAATCCCCATCCCCGTTAAATAGTGTCTAGCGCTACACCTGCTATCTAAATTATTGTATAGCTTTTTACCGGAGAAATCGTCCCAAAATAGGGTCAACAGTCACTACAAATTCAGATTCTAATAATATCCCTTTAGAGTGAGAACATCAAACCTTTAAAATCCCCCACGTGAAGGAAATCAACTGTTTCTTAACAACGTAAACAGTCTTGATTAAAATACCAAAAAACTGTTGTAAGCACAACAGTTTTTTTTTTTTTTTTTTTTTTTTTTTTTTTTTAAGTTCCCATTTAAATGAGGACAATAGTACAAAAAAAAAAAAAAAAGAATGGAATTAATTTGAATTCTGAAATTTTGAATTCAAATTATGTTTTTCGCAATCACTACAGGACCTTACTCATTGGAGTTACTGTTTCTAGAAACGGCTCTTGTCCCCCCAAGCCTGCCTCTCCTCCTGGGGGGTTACGGACGTATGGTTGTGTGTGCAGGTGCACGTGCGTGCATGTATAGGCTTGTGTGTGTGTGCGTAAACCTGTGTGTATGCAATATAGGCATGTGTTTGTATGTGCGTAAAGATGCGTATGTGTGATCGTGTATGTTTGTGAGCGTGTGTGTGTGTGTAGGACATGGACGTAGGAGAAGCGGCTAAAGGGAGATAGTGCTCAGGACCGGAGGTCGGTGGGGCTGCAGCTGCCCCTGGTATAAGCTGAAACAGGAACCACACCGCCAAGGACTGTTAAATGAGAACAATAAGCAATCGTGATTGCTCAAAAACTTCTCATTTCGAAAAGAGGAACATTCCCTAAAGTCTATTAGAATGGTGATATCAGCACTTTCAAATAACATCTCCCTCTGAAGATGTCCTTCATGATTAATTCCAAAAATCTTCATCAGAACAGGTCCGATAGCATAAAAAACAAATTTAAAAAAAAGAAAGAGAGAAAAAACAATACTCTCTATTGTCACTATTAAAGTAAGGATATTCATTCCACAAAATCCTAATTAGCACAATTAATCTTTAAAAACACACACAAAAAAAATTAAATTTAAAGTTTCATTAAAAATTTAAAAATATCGCCAATGCGCTAACGTAGTCGCCTGGTGAGTCTGGAGATATAAAATAGATTTGGTGGACTAATTTACATTTTAATAGCAGTTTTAATGTTATTTCAGCGTGTTGTTTCACTAATTTGGTAGATTAATTTTAACTGCAATACCCTGTACAGAGTATTTAATGATATTTTTACCAAAATTAATTTGGCGAAGTTTTTACATTTCAATGCAAATTTTGTAATGGCTGTAGCGCCAAGATTTTTGAACACTCGTCCAGACCGCGTTATCATAACTCTGCCTATAGAATAAATTTTTAAATTGTCATTTTTTTTTTGCAATTAAATTCATTTTCTTCAACGAATGCAATCTAATTCATTATCTATTTTTGCAATTAAAAGCAGCGTAAAAATGTAAAATAATCCAAATCCATTATTTATCGGAAAAAGGACCACAGTGCCATACATTCGCCAGAGACTTGCCAAGTTTATAAAACTATGTAAAATGTTAGCTTAATCTACATTCATAAGATATGAATTTTAATTCCCTATTTATTTAATCTCTATTTAATTACTTTCTTTATTTAGTTACCAGATTGTTGTACATAGTAAAAATACCCGGCGTTGGCTGGGTGTGTAATAATTGTGAGAAACAATATAGTTACTTTTATTCGTTTTCTTCTGTAACTGAAATAACAAAAAACACACCGCTTTCACGTGATTAAAAATCGAGCTTTTTCCTTACCCATAAAAGTAAAATTGCAATAAGTACAAAAGACAAAATAGCACTCTTTTAGAAACGAAAAAACGACATTTAAAAATATACAAATTTGAGAAATTTTCAAAATAAATATTTAAACTACACTTATTTCAAACGATTTACCCTTCCCCCTTTTTAACATATTCTACAATCGTCTCTATATTGTTATTGAAGTACAAACTTTTAAAAACTGCAGCCGCCCGTAATCCCTTACTGCGATTTAAAATGTTACGAAATTTGCGGTAATCGTTTTGGAATACCTTGGATAAGTCTCCCCCTCCCTACTTTGTAAAACTGTGTGTTACTAATTTTTTCGAAGAGAAATAGAGGCGAGATAGTGTCGCCAAATACTGAGATACTTCTGGGGATCATGAAATGATGCTATCCGAAATGTTTCCAAAATAAGTAGTAAAGTTTGGCAATTGTGTTTGAAATTGTGCATAAACTTGTGCTGTTTATAGATTTTATTAATTTAATTGGCGGATCATTTTACATGTTAACAAATGATATAAAGAAAGAAATATTAAAGAAATGGCGATATTTTGGTTACATGGGGAAAACCGAGAAACAGTATTCGCGTAGTTTTTAGCTTCAAAAACAGCGACAATTGAAAAAATTGCCACATGTCTTAGCTATTGAAATGATTCCGCAAAAAAGTTTGGCGAGATTCCTGCTGGTCGATCAACCACAAAGTCAACACAAATAAATTTTAAAAAAAATCATTAATTGCCTCAAAGTCGCGTGAAACTTTAAAATAATCAACCAAATCCATGTATTATTTGCCTATCTAGTGTAAAAAATCTTACTTTAAAGTTTAACTTGAGAAAAGTCTTGAACGATCAGACGAAAAGCAAAAATAGTCATTAATACAATAATTGTCGCTATCGGCAGGGAGTTGAGATGATACCCTAAATACTATTGTGTTGAGGAAAACCTTCGAACATGGAACTAAAAAGCTCATAACTCGTTTTTTATTCTACTTGGAAATTTGGAACAGGTTCCACTTCAGAAGAAAAATCATTGCTTTCGATGGACATATAATGTTAATATGTGCAAGTATTTTTTCATCCTCATATTAGAGAATTTATACAAAAATTGGGTTTTATCACCCCCCTAGGGGTTTAGCCCCCCACAACGGGGTGAAAACTACCCTATGTGTTATTCTGATGCATAAACTATATTATTGTAAAGTTTCATTAAAATCCATTCAGTGGTTTTTTTCGTGAAGAGTAACAAACATCCATACAGACAAACTTCCGCATATATAATAGCAGTAAGATTAGCAAGGATTTTTTAAGAGGGGGGTATGTTGAGGAAGTGAGTGGACCGAATTTCCCACTTGTTATATGTTGCCAAAAGTTTCCCTTTTCAATTATTAATAGCTAAAATGGCTTATTAAAATAAAGCTGAAATTATTTAGTCCAATATTAATTAATTCTATTCCTGCTGATTCATATGCAAAATGACTTTATGCATCCAAAAATAATCACCAATCCTCAAAACTAAATGTTTTTTGGAGGATCGATCTCCCACCACCTTTTTGGACAATCTCGTAGCCAAAATATTTATTTGGTCCGTTTTGTTGAATGCTAGTATTTTTCTAAAGAGTTAGCTTGGTGAAACGTTGAAAAAAGGCAAGGGGGCAAGGGGGGCTCGAGCCCCCCCCCCTGAAATTAGAGCTTCCTTGCTTTTAGTACTTTTTTCTTTGCAAAAATCTAAAAACATTTCTTTTTCAGCCATTAATGAATAAGTTATTAAAAATGTCAAATTTTAATGACTCTAATCTGTCCTGAAATCAGTGTCCACGGGGAAAATATCCAGCTACAGCACGAGGAAAATATTTGAGCCCCCCCCCCCCCTTGCAACTTTGCATATGGGCGTCCATGAAAAAAGGGGGATTTAAAGGTGGTTTTATACCGTAAAATAGTTTACAAAATAGTAAAAAAAAAACATTCTTTTGGGGTCTTTTTTCCCTGTTAGCCTACTTTTCAGTAAATTTTAAAGAAAGAGAGAAAGAAAAAAACATAAAAAAAGCTTTAACGCATCCGAAAAATATTGCTAAAAATAAATTAATTAATTAATAAAATTTGCAAACAAATACTGAACTAACAACCGTATGCCAACAGAGATTTTCTAGCATCTGGTCAATGTTCTCTTATTAGCTTACATTAGCAAAAAGTGCAAAATATGTCAAACGTATCTTTTAACCTTTACATTTAAATTCAATAAATTATAATATGCATCTCTCATTTGATTAAAAATATGCTCAAAAAATAAATAAATAAAAAAACTAACAAATGAAGTAGAGCGCCTCTTCAACAGTTCAGCTAATATATGTTTCCCATAAAAAATCGTTTTGCAAAAAAAAAATAATAATAATAGTAGTAGTAATAATAAATAAATAAATAAAAATAAATAAATAAATAAAAAATTAAAAACAAATCAAAAGAAATAAATTTAATTAACAAATCGCATCGCGTATCGTTACTTTTGGTGTAAATGAAGCGCCTCAGGTTTTATTTTTCAACCGCTGGAAATTTTTTTAAAAAAGTGTATAATAAAATAGAGAAATAAATATTAAACGGTCCACTAAAATAATTTTTGTCGAAATCGTCTACACAGCTTTTTCATCGCAGCACACACACACACACACACATATATATATATATATATATATATATATATATATATATTAGGACTCGACCGATGCATCGGCGGCCGATGCTAACTTGCAGGAAACATCGGCCCATCGGCCTTAAAATACATCGAAAAGCCGATGGAATTGGCCGATGTTTTTAAGAGAAAAAAAAAAGGACCAATGCTGTTTTACTTTTTAATACATAAGAAAGGGAGTTACTGTTTTCTTATAAAATTTTTTACTTGAATTTCAGTATGAATTCCTATTTTAGTCACCCCTGAAGGAATTTTTAATTTTGCATTCAGGTACAAACAAGTTAATTATTGCGTTGTTTCTTGCAGCTGGATGTACGTATATATCTCTCATAAGTCATAACTCAAAAATGGGTAAGCTGTATACGGTTAAATTCTCACATGTGGGGTGTGCGTACGTTCCAGTTGTGCACTTCCCTTTTGTTTTCGATCGGGTGCTCTGAAAAGCCAGTTTGCTCATTTTTTGTGGCTATTAATTACATATTTCATCATTTGGTGATATATTGCCGAATTGGAGAATATGGAAACAAATATGAGATGGCGAAACCGTTTTTTGGGGCATTTTGTTAGATTCCCGTTGAACTGAAGGTAATTTTTAATTTTTTTGATATTTGTAATAGGAATCACAGTAATGCAGTCTTTTCTGTATCGCTTCGGTGGAGTTACAAGTTTGGGGCCCGTTGAAATACATTTTGGGGCCCTATTTCTCTATCACAGAAGTTGTAAAATATTTATCATAACCATTTTTGTACCTCCTACGGTGCCCCTATGGTTATGGGGCCTCTCGCGCAATTTCAACATTTGCTAAATTTTAAATCCGCCACTGCACGTCAAAACAAACTCAGGTGCAAGTTTTAAAAGGTTTTTTCTGGCCATGTTTATGATTATTTTGAACTCTATTTTTTACGACTATTTTTTCAATTTCCGAGAACACTTGCGTGCCCCTCCTCCCACTCCCTCAATTTCTGAAATTAAACTCTAGTTGTACTTCTGAGTTGTTTAAAATTAACACCATTCATAAAATTAGAGATTTGTTTTTCAAACTTTATCTATTGTTTAGAAAGAATTTAGAGCATTAATGTAAGAAATTGATTAAAGACGTTTTGAATGGTGACATAATTCGGAAATCAAAGGGACTTTTGAATTTTTTCTTCGGAAGTGTTGAAGTAGATTCAGAAACTCTTTCGAGGCGTTGGTGGTAGCGGTTCTGTACTAAAAAAATGAGGCCGAAGTTGGGGCCGAAGTGTGAGTTACTCCAAAATCAGAGGGTGACCCCCCCCCCCCCAAACCCTCCCTCGTCGTTTCAAGCATTTCTTAAATATTTAGCGATTATTTATTTTGCTCAAGAAATGTCATTTTGCGTATTTCTCATACTTGTTTCACCTATATTTCGTAATGCCCCATCTTTTTTGCATCATTAATAGCGATCGATTTTGTTTTTCTGTTGTAAGTAACTATTTTTATGTATTTATATAAAATCAATGAATAAGTTATTTTCGTTTTTTATAGAATAGTTTCAAGGATTTTCTATTATGCAATGTTTTAAATTTCAGAAAATTATTGTTAAATTGAAAAATTTAATTTGAACTTGTTTGTAAAGCTTCATAAAAGATTAAACAATCAAATTGTTCAATATTATTTGCAAACAACAGATCAAGTATTATATTTATTCAGTTATTAACTTAATGCAAATATTGAGTTTGTTTATTGTAGCTGCGTTTTAAGAACGTCGCTCTTTTCATGGGTATTTCTTTTTTCAGCAAAACTTATGTCACTGTTATAGATTTTATGATAATGCAAACTTTTCTATTCATAAATTTTAAATAAGTACAAAAATATTTCTATTATGATTTAATATTGTAATTTATCTGTTATCTTTTTCGTTTAATTTGATGACTAAAAAATGTCTACGTGCAATCTTTTCAATTCAATTGCGTAATTTGTTGACAGTTTCATAGTTTATTCTTTTCTCTTTTTTTTGAATGATTAAACAACATAATTTAATGTTTTTAAACTATTTTTAATGTACCTAAATCCGTAAATTATTACAATATTACTGAAATCTTAGTTATATGTTCAATTTAAAAAAAAACAAATCAATAGGTTAATTAAAAGTCTCTTTGTTTTTTTTTTCTTTCTTTTTTTTTTTTTTTTTTTTTTTTGGCTGTTGTTCTTTCTATTTCATCATTCAACTGTCAAAAAAGGAGAAGCATAACTACACCCTATACAAATCGTACGTAGTACTATCCAAAAATTCGGGGACAAGCTGTATAAAACCTTACCCAGAATTGTTCACATTACCGAAGCACATCCACCTTCAAAAGGTCACCTTGAGGAATTATGTACTTCTGCCAGTGTTCATATAACTTTTGGAATCACTCCTGGGAGCCATTTTTCGCTACCTTCTTATGATGCAGCTTTATCTTCTCCTGACGGAAGAAAGAGACGTCCATGCAAATGTTTTTTTTTTTGCTGGGAACAGGTAAAAGTCACACGGAGCTAAGTCCGACGAAACCTTATGTTATTTGTTTGTCATATCAGAGTATTGACCAATCGAACCGTGCATCCTCAACATGAAAGTTGCCTTCGTGTCCACGATGAATTTAAAGTAGCAACGCAAGAGGTCTTTTAGGAGGTTGCGAAAAAATGTCTTCCAGGAGTGCTTCTAAAAGCTATACGAATGTTGGCAGAAGTGCATAGTCGTCCAAGGCTATTTTGTAGATAGTTGTGCTTCGGTAATGTAAACTATTCAGGGTAAGGTTTTATACAACTTGTCCTCGAACTTTTAGATCATACTACGTACGTATGAGTTTTCAACTTACTATTTCATAATGTTTTTGAGTGACGAAAGTTTACGCGCATGAAGACATCACAAGGGAATTTGCGATAATTAACTGAGGAGGCGTTCAAAATGGATATTTTGGTCATATATATGTTCTTAGGTACATATGCATGTACAGATGTGCCGAAAAAACTTGTGAAGTTTAAATTGGGTGATCGTAAAATAAAAATTTAGGTCAAGAAATTTGATTTTTCTTTTTTTTTTTGTGATTACGATTCTTTATTCGTAGAAAGGAAGTTAAGTGAAAGGAATCAGTGATCCTTTTAATCCCTGATAATCTTATCAATTTATTTCTGTTTGATTTTTTTTTTTTTTTTTTTTTTTGCCATCGGCCAACGGCATCGGCCATCGGCAATCGGCCATTTGGAGGAAAACAATCTGCCATCGGCCATCGGCCGTCTTTGAACAATCGGCATCGGCCCATCGGCCAAAAAATGCCATCGGTCGAGCCCTAATATATATATATATATATATATATATATATATATATATACTGGTGTGTAAAAATTAAGGACGAGACGGTTTTTTCAATATAACTTTGTACAAAAGCTTTCCAAATCAACACATTTAATACCGTAAGATCCCCAATACGGGTGTGTAATAGACATGTGTAATGTAAGCAACACTTACTAAAAGAGAAATCAGAGGGATAAAAAGAAGCTTTATTGAAAAAGTAGCATGGAGCGCAATGTGACTGAAGGCCGAAACATCCCTGTGATGGGTGTCCAGCAAGAAACATCCGGTCTTTAGTAGGGGATATGATCTCCCCCGACTGCTAGGCAGGTTTCACAGCGTCTGCCCATGCTGAGAATGAGGGTGTCAATGAGTTGTTGAGGCATTGCTGCCCATTCGTCTTGCAGCGCCAATCGAAGCTCCCGAATCGTTACTGGTGGTAAGGTACGAGCTGCCAAGCGTCTGCCTAGAAAATCCCATACATGCTCGATGGGATTGAGATCCGGAGATCGTGCCGGCCAATCCATACGTTCAATATCCTCACTCTCTAAGAGCTGTTCGGCAGCTACTGTGCGATGACATGGTGCATTGTCGTCCATGAAAAGGAACTGTGGACCATTGCACCTCTAAAAAGACGCACATATGGAAGAAGAATCTCGTTACAATAACGGGTCCCGTTGACTGAACCTGCGTCGAAGATGTGAAGGTCTGTACGACTACCAAGCATGATGCCTCCCCAAACGAGAACACCGCGACCTCCATACCTGTCCCTTTCAATGATGTTCGAAGGATGATTGCGGCTTCCCCTCTCTCTCCAGATAAGTATGCGATGAGAATCGCTACTCAGACTGAATCTGCTCTCATCTGTAAAGAGTACTCGTCCCCATTCATTGTCTCTCCAATTCCGGTGTTCCCGGTGTCGCAGAGAACGCCTTCTCCGATGGGCAGGCGTTAGAGGTACACACCGTATAGGGCGTCGTGCAAACAGACCACAACCGTGCAGTCTTCTAAAGACGGTAAAACGCGATATCGGTCGTCCAGTCGCCTGTGTCGTGTGTCTAGCGATTTCTCCCGCTGTCTGCCGCCTGTTTCTTCGGGCCTGTAAGACAATATACCGGTCATCTGCGGGTGTGCTTCCTCGTGGACGACCACTACTGAACCCCCGGATAGCTGTTCCTGTAGTTTGAAATTGTCTCCAAAGTCGTGAAACGATGCTGTGAGCAATTCCGAACTCTGCAGCCACACTTGTCACACTGCGGCCTTCCTCCAACTTCCCAATGATCCAACCTCGGGTAAAAGCATCCAGATGTCGTCTAAAAGATTGATTATTCGCCATTTCTCGCTGAGGCAGCAACTCGGTGTGATTTTAACTGCTATACGGCGTGCAATCTCTTTGCCAGAAATACTGATCTTACACCGACAACATGCTTTATACTACTCAGACACTCCCCCATTACGTCTGCCTGCATATCTGCGCATGTGCTACCGTACATCACCTTACTTAATCTCCTGATTGGTCTTTCTGTCCGCTCTGCCTCTACGTTCAGCTGATATGCTAATTTTTCAACTTCGTCCTTAATTTTTGCACACCAGTGAATATATATATCGTGTTAATCTCAATAGTTATTATTTCACATTAAAACAGGGTTGCGAAGTCGGAATGGGAGTAATTGAGTCAACGCCGTCATATTTAATTTTACAGGTGTTGGAATCGAAGTCGAAGCTTCTAAAATTCTAGGAGACGGTGTTGGAAGTTGGTGATTTTTTCCACCTATACCACAGCAATAGTAAAAATATTTAAGCTTTAAATTTTTTTTTAATTTTGATTTATTCATATTAATCTGTGACTTGCGTTAATGTAAATTCTACGAAATATGGTATTTGGATTGTTAACGATAACTATTTTCGATACTTCGTTGAGCTAAAAACTGAAAACACATTTCAGTTAAAACAGTTTTGAACTGTTCAAGAAATGTGGTCTAAATAGTTAAAACCAATAATCATTTCTATACATAATCCTCATCGAGAGCTTTTTCCAAACTAACGTTAGCATCTACAGAGAAATTTAAGGCAAACGTAGATCCTGAACTTTAAGTCGAAGTTCATTTAAAAGAAATGTTGTGCAAAAAAGAACTCTTGATGAAAATGGTAATTATAGAATATGAACTGTAGTAATATAGATGATATCATAGAAAAGGATTTTTTAAATTCACTACTAGCTTCATTTCCCGACTTTGCACAGTATATCTCGAAAATAAAAGTTATGTCAAGTGACGAATATTTAACTATCATGCTTCAATTAAGGGGAAAAAAATCTTTATAATTTACCGTCAAAGTAATCATTCTTAAAGAAAGAAAACGGCAAATTAAAAATTCCCGTATAAATTCAACCCAACCCTTCAGAAACACAACTATTATCCTTGATTTTCTTCTGCTGGGAGTACAAAAAAAAAGAAAATAAAGAAGATAAATCTCCAAATAATAATCAAAAGGGAAAATTTTATCTCAAAATAAAAACGAAATTTTATTTAGCCACGAATGGTTTTATTCACGCTAGTTTAAAGTGAGATCGCGCAAACGATAATTTTCCTATCTGAAAATTCCGTTCCATTAGGCTTAAAAATAGTTTTAAATTTTTCCCCGGTGATTTTACAGCCTTGGTTTTTTTTTTTTTTTTGAAATTTGAAGGAAGTATATCAATTTCAGGTGTGGTTTTTTGCTGGCCTTCGTGGGGGGGGGACGTGAATAAAGAATTGGGATAGTTATTTTGGGTGTAAAGAGCCATCTAATGCCAATTTTGGGTCCTTAAGCTAAAATACGAAAGGTTCGGCTCTTTTTGGGCGTTCTCCCCCCCCCCCCGCCGCCTACGTTTTTTCTCGAGTGCCCAAATACCTCCCCGCCAAATTTATTTGAGATCCGACTTAAACTTTACACACTAGGGTGGCCCTCATTTTTCAACTTGTTTAAAAGTTAGCTCCCACCCCCCCAATTTTGTTTCAATGGACAAAAAAATGACATGTGCATAATATTAGCTCAATCGGAAATGTTTAAGGGGGACTTTAAATAGCATGAAATTATAGAATTTTCACGGAAAGAAGAAAGATATCAAAAGTGCTAAGGATAGGAAATTCTGAGTTCTTCAGAGCCAAAAAGAATGCCCGGGCTCCATGGTTGGTGCTGACAAAAAACTAGCACGAAAAGAGGAGGAAAAATAAGAATTAAAAAATGAGTTGTTTAAAGGAGAAGAACATATGAAAAAAATAACAATATGTATCATCGACAGCTTATGATTTATCTTCTAGCTTCAAACTACCCAAACAACTATTGTTTTGACGACAGTGACAGAGAATCAGGACCAAATTTGACAAAAAAAGATATATATCTGGTAATAATGGAAGTATTTCATGATATATTCTTAACCAAGCTCAGATTTCTGGAACAACGCCTTTCTATTAAGAGACAACAGCCTGATGATGATCGAGATTTATTAGAATCAGCTATAATACTCTAACCAGGATTCTAAAGAATGGGATATCATTTCGTAAGACAGGAACTAAAGTTATGCTAGAGGATGTCAAAGGTTCTTTATTGTACCCAAAGTGTAACTACTTTAGGGTCAGTTTCAGTTATCTAAAAGGAAGAGGAACACTTCAAGAACATTATATATTTTTCTTGTGCTCGAGTCTACGTTCGATCCTGCTTTCTTTCCCCGGAAGCTGTTAAAGCTCTCTATCTGAATTTTCTATTCATGCGTCAAATGATCAATTATCAGGATATTGATCCATTAATCAGTAAAGTTACTCGCGAAAAATTTTCAAACCATAGCTTAAATTTGGCTCACGAAACTATGGCTCTCTCCTTATTAGATGATATTATTGCAACTACAGTTAAGAGAATTATGACTCAAATAATGCTAGAATCTGATAAATATTTTGTAATATTTGTTACAAAATATTTTTATCCGCAGTTTTCTATCAGTTCCGATTTCCTTAACAAAAGCTTCAACTTGGAAGGATGAATTTGGATGTTACAAGAGGATGGAAAACTTGTGAATGGTGCTGCAGAAAGAGGTGTAAAATTAATTCAGGAACACAATACTATTCTTACAAAACATGAAAGTGAGAGAAAAAATTGTTTCACACATCGTTGCTGAAGACCGTAAAAACTGCCCTACGGATACTTAAACCTCACTTATGAAAAATGAAACATTGGTTGTTTAACATTGGTTTATTCTACTATGTTTTGATAATATAGAAAGTATTAGTCCTAATAAAATGCATTTATTCTCTAGAAGTTGTTGCGATGTTAAAGAAAAATGCATAAAAAAAAAAAACTAGATTTCCAAGACTGGCTGAACTTAAAGGCATTTGAGGCACCCCTAGAAATTGTCCGATTGAAGGGAAATTGTGCAGAGGATGTTCTTTTTTCCATTGGAACAAGATAAGAGGGTGGGAGCAAAGAAATTTTAACTTTTGAACTATGCCCTATAGCTACCTAAAATTGCTCTCTGAGTTCTCTGATTAGCTAGATTAAATGGGAAATCCTCCTACAGATTTTTTTTCGTTTAACCAGTCTGTCAAACAAACCAGTTTGTTTGGCACTCTTGGCTTCCTTAAGAGGTTTTTCTCACCTCCAGTTCAGTCACTTCCTAAGCCGGGCTGATGAGTTCTAATAAGCACGAAACTGCAGTCCTCAGCTGGAATGACTGAGCTGGAGGTGTGTTTCATATATTTTTGCCTTAGCCCTGGCTATAGGGTGGTAACTTACTGAAAATATCATGCCTTGCTTTCAACCTTCGAGCGGTACCGAACCATTGTTTCGGTCACTCGTCTAGTCAGTTCTAATTCCATATTAGCTACCAATTTGTTTCGCACACTTGGCTTCCTTAAGAGGTTTTCCCACCTCCAGCTCAGTCACATCCTAAACCGTGCTGATGAGTGCTAATAAGCATGAAACTGCAGTCCTCGGCTGGAATGACTGAGCTGGCGATGTATTTCAGATATTGATAAATTCAAAACACCACCTCTCGAATACCTAACAGTGGCACAAGTCAGAGTTAAATACGACTGAATCAAAATGATATGAATTTAAAGCTTAAATACGAATATTTTTACCGGGGGCTACGGAGCCAAACTGTCTTTTTTTCTTTTCTTTTCTTTTTTTTTTTTAAGTTTGGCAACTAAGAAAGATGAAACCAGAGTCGTTTTTTTATTTTAAAGAAATAGCAACAAACAATTGTTTTGTTTTTCTGTTTCTTTCTTTTTTTTAAACAAAATATATTAATTTTGATGCCCTTTGAATTTTACTTCATTAATACAATTAATTTCATTTTTTAAAGCATATATTATACTTACAATTAACGCATGCCAGAGATAAATATGACTAAATGAAATACATTATTGAGTCTCAAATGTGTTTACTGTGACATAAGGATTGTTGAGGCGATTTGTTTTTATTTTCATTCTGAAGATTTAGTTTATGTGTTTTCTTTTTGCCAACCGAAAATAGAGAGGAATTCGAACTGCTTTCCTTTTTAACATAAAGAAAGAGCTACAAAGTTTTTTTTTTCTAACCAAAATTGCTTGTTTCAGAGAGTTTTTCACCTTTTTTTCCTTAAAGTTTATTTACTTTTTTATTTAGTTTTTGTCGACGTAGGAAAAGTCAAGTCCGAGGAGTTTTATTTCTACCCACATGAAAAAGCTGCAAACGATTTTTTTAAATAAAATTTGTTTAGATGCGCTTTTTATTTTTTTTAATGTTTTTTTTTTTTAACGATTCAAGAATCCTTGGTAGAAAAGTATAAGTTGTTTTCGCATTGTTAAAGGTGCTGCTACTTTGCGTGTTTGTTTATCAATTTTATGTTTCTATTTCATCCGACATTTTTTAAGCTGATAGGCATCATTAGTTTTTAAAAACTAGATTTAAGTTCTGAAAAATTATACTTGATATAATTTTCAATCTGAACTACTTTCGTAAAGATTGATCAGATGAAAGAAAGCCGATACGGGTATAGGAGAAAGTAGGCGTGCTTAGTTCTGACAGAACTTTTTGCTCATTTTAATTTTGTTTCACAAATTTGAAACCATAATACTGTTAAAGCCTGAGTTTTGGCATCCAACGAACCAGCACTACGTCGCTGTGTTCGAAACAATGCTCATGAAATGTAAATATGAAAAACGTATTTTAAAAAAATGTCGCATTTCGTGTGAGAGACGCGTCGCAGAATTGTAGTAGTTTGTGGAGAAATTTACTTAATGAAATGTATTTAGCGTTTGAGTTTTATCAAATGTAATTTATATCTTAATTTATGGTAAATGCCATTTAAAAAGTCAACTTATAGAGTAAGTTTTTTGCTGAAGATATACGATTCGACTTTTCACGCGTATGTCAAGTGCGGCACTTCCAGGATTTTCTTATTTTTTCATGTTATAGTTAACTCCTAATTATCCGAAAACTCCAGATTATCCGTCAATCAACTATCAAAAACATCTATTTTCACGGCAAAAAGCAAATAACAATGGCTTTTTTTTTTTTCTTTTTTTCAAAAAATTGTAAAGTTGAAATCAGTTTTTTTTTTCTTTTTTTTTTGTGATTCCTTCATCGTGCATACACTTGTTCGTTGATAATGATAAGTTCTGCTGTGCAAAAATGCGAAACAATTTTCTGAACTGAATATATTTCCATTGTTTGTAGAAAGTATTATGCGTTACTACATCCACGTTTTTGAGGAAGCACGTAAGAGAAGCTGTCTCCAGAGAATGGCGTGTGATGTTGGAAAATGGGATTCGTATTCTTATTTAGAAAATCATTTTACAAAGGAATCAGTAGAAATAATGTCAGAAGCAATTTTAATGCCGTGCATTCTAGTGTAGTATATAGTCTTAAAAATGCTGACTAATATGTTCAGTTATGAAGGTGCACATAGTGAGAATCTTAAAGCAGTATTTTTTTTCCAAATTTTATTATTATTATTTATTTTTTTATTTGTTTATGTTTTAATTATTTTTTAAGCAGAAATTATACATAACTGTCGATGAAAAGAAGGCAAAAAATAAATAAATAAATAAAAATAAAAAATAAACTCCGTACTGCCAAACATTCTCGCATTACCTACTTGTTGTATGTACTGTCGTATCTCGATCACTCAAAGCTTACAGCTCGACTATTCCTTCATTTCGAAGTTTTCATTGGGTCCCAAACTCTTGAGAGTCTTGTGAAAACTTCCCATGAATCGAACTACCAATAACTTGAACGTTTTATCCGGGTCCATGGACATGGAGCTATCGAAAGTTGATAGTATTTTAAAAGCTCCTCTCCGGATGGAAGCAGGGTTTTCATAAATTTCGAATTATAAGTCCTATAATTATTATTATTTTTTTTTTTTTTGAGTGCGAAGAAGCGACATTCCTTTTTTGTTCTCACCCTAACTCTTATTGTAAAAAAAAAAGACTTCCTAAATTGCAATTTAACTCTTTCTCTTTTCGAACCAAATGCTATTGCGAAGAAATTTTTTTGTTGTTGGTGAGCGCTTGTGTGCATGGAATAGAGCTATCAAATTATGTAAAAACAAGATGCAAGATTCGAAATGTTTTTTTATTTACCCGAGCGGTTTATGTGACTGAAGACAAAGTTATACAAAATTTGTCATACTGCAGTATAACGCGCATTTAGAATTGTGGTTTAATCCATCCTTTTGCTTCTGATCAACACAATCAGGGACGATCACTTTGAATTACCTTGCCTCCCACACAATCAGATTGGAAATGCATTTATTTATTTATTTTAATTACCTAAATGATCGCAAATTTAATGTGATTTTAATAACTATTTGTCACTTTCATTTGCCTGCATAAATGAAAGTTTTAGAAAGCCGACAAAAAATATAAAAAATATAGCATGAAGTAACTTTGTTTTCCTGGTGAAAATATTAATTGAAAGATACACTATTAATAAAAAAGTCATAAGAGACTATGACTTTTATTATTTACAATACTTAATGTGATTCGTAAGTATTACTATACGTTAATATTGATTATTTGATCTATCAACTATTGGAAGACATCGCCCCCATCATCACTGTTACAGAAGTAAACAACCCGGATCTTCCTTCTCTCTTGAGTGTGACAGAGCCTCCGAAACTGCTATCTCAAGATTAAAAAGCGGTAATATTGAAAGTATCTCCTTTCGTGAAGGCGAGAAGGTTTTTTTTTCTTTGTACAAAATGCCAAACTCAGCGGGCATGTCCTGAACATACCATGAGCTGCTTCGGACTTGTAGGGGAAGATCTTTACTCCTCTTCCCTCCTGGTATTGGATTTCTTAAGGGGCAATGGTCTTCTGGACCTTCTCATACTCCGTCAGACTGTCTGAGGATAAGCCACAACACACAATAATAATAATAATAAAAGTAGTTTGTCAGTACATTAATAATAATGTACTAAATTAATAAGAACAAGACTTCTTCTTTTTTTCTTTTTTAATTAGAGATATAGACAACCACATAATTTAAGTTTTTAATTTTAATATATATATATATATATATATATATATATATATATATATATATATATATATATATATATATATATATATATATATATATATATATATATAACTCCATGACAGTGAGGTATTAAGCGAAATATATAAGAAACCTCTCCCATACAGACAAGGACACTATTTTGGGTGTGAACTACATTGATAAACCTGTTTTTGAAACAAATCATTTCAGAATTTAAAGAACTAAATTTCAAGAATAAAATAATTAAGCATGGGAAAGTGTCGAGTTGATGAAACCCACTTGTTTTATGGAGTTCTGCTGGAAAAACTTTGTTTTAACGGGTAGAAAGTTGTTCTGATGTGACATTTTTCAAAAATTTGTTGTATGGATGGAGTGAAATTAAAACCAGTTGTCATCCAGAAAGCATGTTAACATCAGAGTTTTATAAGGTTTGGATTAAAATCATTAACCTGGTGACTCTTGTAAAAACTAAAGAGCTTGGAGGACAAACAGTGAACCAGTAGTGTGTCAGATTGGCTTCAATTTAAATAATGGATACAGAGTTTGCTTGAGAAAAGAGGCATGTGGTTTTCTTTATAGACAATGGTACTTCTGGTTTAATACACATTCGTTACAAAAAATATATAGTACGTGTTCTCAACGTTAAAATGTCAATTTATGAGTGCTAAATTAATCGAGATTCATGGCAGGCAGTTATATTTAATGCACATAATCAATAAAATCAAACCACATAATCAAAACTAGTAGCGAAACGTTTAAAAAGTTTATGTCTTGTATATCAGTTAGGTAAAGTACGCTTGTGGGGAGATAACATGTAAACAATAGCAAGTTTCTTTAATCGCAGTAAAGTCAAAAAAAAAGAGGAGGGGGGGGGGGGAATTATGTGACAACGATAAATTCGAACGTTTTCATTCGCTAGCACAGCAAGTTATGCTAAGAATGCAACTTGATACAATATAAACTGAGAAAATAGCGTAGGTCATTACACATTAAATTTAAAAAACAAGTAAATTAAAAAGTTGTAAAAGCTTTAAAGTTTAAAATTAGAGATATTTATGCTGATATGAAAAAGTAAAAGCAGATATTAAAAATACCTGCTTATTGTACTAGCTAAAATAAATTAACATGCATAAGACATTTAATATTGTTTAATGAAAGAAACGTTAAAACGGGTAATAAAAATTCTCATGGTTCATTATGCATTTAAGAGCTAAATTTATGTACGATTTTACTGTCGCTTGCAGCTAAGCTTAAAACAATTCATGATATTTGAATTGCAAATTGGAACACACTTTGATTTAAAAGCTCAAACTCCAGCTGAGGTCAAAGTTGAAACATTGTCGATCCAAATATGATTATATGATTGCTATGCAAAGTTGAAATATATTTTGTATGCTTTTATCTTTCTTTTTATTTATTTGATGAATATTTATTAGTGTGCGACAAAGGATCAATCTTAAAAAAAAAAAAAAAAAAAAAAAAAAAAGATAATTTAAGGCGAAAGATCAAAATTTATAAACCAATATGTGTTTTTAATAATTTGAAGATTGTGCTATTCATCACAACATCTAGCGATAAGAACGTAACTCTGTAATCTTTCCACTACTTTTTTTCATTGATATTCCATTAATTCCTACTTTTAAAGCAAAATATTTTCCTCAATAGATGTAATTTCTTCATGCCGAATCTAAAAAGTAATATACACTTAAAATAACAGTATATATTTAAAGACTTAAAATAAAAACTCTTTTGTTAACAGTCATTTACAACTTTCAGCTAATACGGAAAACATCGGTATTAAGAAGTTGCTAAGTAGCCCAAAATACCGGCAAGCGGTATACTGCTGTGCCGGTATTGCAGTTACTATATATATATATATATATATATATATATATATATATATATATATATATATATATATATATTCTGATATGAGAAGATGTAAAACACGTACAATATTTTGAAATGGGGTGTATAAGTCCTGCCCAAAGCGGTTCATTATTCCCCCATCAATCCTGAAAATACGTTCAAATAATTTTAGTGATACCTTTCGGCAGGTCTTACAAATCAAAGTGTTTTGTGAGAGTACTTAGTATTATAAATATACGCTCGGATATTGTTTTGCGATTTTCAGTTAAGCTTAGTTTAGCTTCAATGTAGCCATCACAGTAAATACGGTTTTAAACGAGCTGACGTGTGCATCACATGACTTCCTTTTACTCCAATTTAATGTCATTTTCTCATTATTGGCAGTTTTAATGTGATTCAATAGTTAACTCTCTAAATATCACCAACAGTGGCCAAATTGAAACCAAATTAAAAAAAAAAAATTGCCAAATTTTTCGCGAAGTTGGCGGTAAAACTTGGCGACCAAAAGGCTAGAGCGATATATCGCCAAGTATCCGCCAAATTATAACACCACTTGAGTTTACATCGAAATTAACAATGATTTCTCCCCAAAAAGGGAGAAAAGACCCCTTTTAGAGCATCCGAATGCAACCAAAAAGTTAGGTGCACAAACAGACCCCACTAGCAGTCTAAGTACCAAATTTCAACTTTCTAGGACATTCCGTTCTTGAGTTATGCGACACACATACGCACATACATACGTACATATAGACATCACAAGAAAACTCGTTGTAATTAACTCGAGGATCGTCAAAATGGATATTTTGGGTGTCTGTACGTTCCTAGGCATATATCCACGTGTGGTCGGGTTGAAAAATAAACTCAACATTCATTCGGGGTGAGCAAAATGGAAATTAAGGCCGATTTTTGAGTGAATTTTTTTTCGCGAATACAATACTTCCTTTTTTGTAAAAGGAAGTAAAAATGATGATGATGAAAATAATAATGCTATACGTAGTGCTTTTGTTTGCAAAGCAGAAAGCTTCTCAACCACTTCTGCCTAAAACTCAACGATTGATTTATGGATACACTCGCTTTATTTTGGCACTTGACGTGATGTCAAAGATGGCTTTTCTTTTCGGAATTTTAGAAATATCCGAGAAAATGTTTAAATGAATCCTTAACCCTCTTGTATTTTTCTACCAAGTTTTCAAAGGTAAAAAAGTAATTTTTGGATTTTTTTTCCAACACCAGTAGAAAATTTCCAATAGCTAACAAAAAAAAAAAAAAAAAACTTTTGTATTTTGCTCATGAACATGTTTAAATTCATTCAGTTTAAACTTGAAAACAGGTTCAAGATTTTTTTTTTCGTTTAGATATCAGTTTTTTTCCCGTTTCTAATTTTCTATAAATTGCATTTAATGATCAACTTTATCCATAATTTAGCTTTCAAAATATATAGTTAAGCTGTTCAATTTCTCAAATATGACTGCCAAATACCTCAATAATTGAAAACAAGTAATCCTTAATCTTTAAAAAAAACAGGAGTTTACATAAGAACTTAAGGCAAAAATCGTTTTGAATGCATTCATTGCTTCTGTTATGCATGTTAGTTGATAAACCATTTTGTTTAAGCCACGTATGATTTTTATCGATTTCTTTTATCCGTATACGTCATTTACTACTTATAGCTTACATTTCTTTAAAGTTTGTTATTTTAAATAACAAAAAATGATTTTAAATTTGTATCGAAGTACTACGCTTTCTTTAACATCTTGAGATAGTATTAAATAGCTTATTTGATTTTAAAACTATTTATTTTTGTCTTTATTAGAAAACGATAAATATTATAGATAACAGTGTGTTTAGAAATGGTTACTGATTTGTTCAATGCAATACTGATGTAGAATATTAAATGTAACGTTGTTCATTCTCTAATATAGAAAAAAAATCTTTCTTGAGTAAAAATTAGTTTATAAGTCATATCTTACTATCTTGGTTAGATATGTTTTTTTTTTTTTTTTTTAAATTCATTTAGGAAATTATTATATACAATTCTAATAGTTATAAAAAATGTACCTTGCTTAGTATTAATTATTTTAATTTTTAAAGGTTGTCCATATTAATGTTTTAGAACATATTTGCAATCAATAATTATAAATAACTTCCTAGTGCCAATTTATATTCTTTTAAATTTAACGTTTATATTAAAGTAACATTTTTATTACATTTATACACAACATCGAACAAGAAGTGTGTTAAAACCAAATAATCTATAACTATTAATGCAGGGTGTGTGCTAAGTTGATGGAATAGATTTTTACCCAAAAACACATTTTGAAATATGGATGTAGTTTAAAAAGATATCTATACATTTACTAGAAAGATACAGCTTTTTTTTTTTTTTTTTTGCAATAACTTCATTGTTTTACACCAAGAACCGGTTTGAGTGATGCCGTACTAAAACATATCAAAAACTTCTAATTCTACTTTATAAAACATTTCCTTATAATATATTTTAATACAAAAGCTATCTTTAAAATCGATCAACACTCTTCCAAGCAAACAGAAATTCTTCAGTCATGGAGATGAAGCATTTTTTTCTCTCTTATTTTTACCTTTTTTAGAGTGTTCCTGTTCACAATATCGTTTATATTGCAACTACATTGCAAAACATTTGCTCATATTCCATTTTATCCAATACTTTGTGTGTAGATATCAATGAACTAGTCAAAAACAATGTATATTAAAACATTATCGAAAAGGGCAAAACAATATATTTATTTAAATTTTATTTCATTTCCTTGTCATAAAAGTGGGTTGCATAAATCATGCTATTTTTTAAAGATATGATATAAAGTTGAAGCAAATCCTGTGTTTTAATAATTCTTTGTTCCTATTTACCGTTAAAGTCAGGGTAAAAATACATTACAATGTAACAAAAAACAAATCAGTACAAAATGTATTTTGTAGAGTTAGTTAAAGATTAATATGGGAAAGTTTTGTGACCTGTTTTATATCTAGTTGGAATGCTGTTAAGGTAGTGTAGTCTTGAGAATGTTGGGAGAAGTATCAATAAAACAGTGAAATGTTAAATAAGCACTAATTTAATGGCATAAGTAATAAAAGTCTAAACAATTATTAATTTACCTAACGACATAATTAATTTCAGAGACTTACCAAAGGTTTCAACTATGACTCAAAGCTGAAAGCGTGAGAAGTAACCAACCATGTCTTAGTTACCATATTTTTACCCTTCACAGCGTGCAAACACTTCCTCAGTAGAGTACCACGAACACATTTCTTAGAAGATAATCACGCCCTCGCATAAAGCTCCGCAGTCCAGAATAATAGAATGGAACATCATCGGGGGAAAAGGAAGGAGGAAAAGAGAACTATTGAGAGAAGTGGTGCCCTTTGCAAACTGATGAGGAGAACAGATTGAGAGGACGCGACGTCCGGCTTGCTCCGCAGCAACCGAACCACTGAATCCGGAAAACCGGTTGCGGAGAACAGGGATGGGAGAAAATCGGGATGGCGCCTGCGCCCTTCCCTTCTTCCGGGGGTCCTTGCTTTCGGGCCGCAGCCTCAAAGAGATGCAGCAGCGGATCAAAGAAATATCTTCTGGAGGATTTGCTCATGATTACTTTGGGTGATTTCTGAACGTGTCGCTACTTTTAGATCCTTTCAAATAGCAAGCAATTGTCTTGAAGGTAGCAGGAACTTAGATAAGCCTCATCTAGTTGTAGAATTTACATTTTCAGCTTTGTGTAATATTCGTTTTTCATTGATCTTCCGATATGATAGCCGAGAACTCTTTTAATGCAGTTTAAAACTGACATTATTGTTGAAAATGGTTGAAAATTCCAATAATAAACGGATCAATCTATAAAATTTGCCTTTTCAGTTTGTTTTATGATCAATCTTCCGACATTTAACCCAAGAATTCCGTTAATGTCATGCGATGAAATATCATTTATTGCTAATTTTTCTTACTTATAAAAGCTGACTGAAATTTCTTATCATTAACGGATCAAAGAACATTTTTCTATGTGATTTCCTCATGGTTACTTCGGGCAGTTTATGAACGTTTTACTATTTTTAGATCCTATTAAACAGTAGAAAAATGTCTTAAGGGTAACAAGGACTTGGATTAGGTTCATTGAGTTGCAGACTTTACATTTTTCGCTTTATGTGCTATTAGTTTTTTTTTTTTAACTTCCACATTTAAACTGAAATTCCTTTCATGTCATTTAAAATACTAACTATAAATTAGTTTAAAAATCTTTTAGGTATTTTCAAATAGCAGACTATTGCCATAAGGGTTGCAGGAAGATGTATAAGTTTAATCGACTATCTGTAGAATTTAAAGGGTAAGTGCTCCAGTAGTCGACTTGTGTCCAGTAGTGAGCCACAGGGACGTAAAACTGCTTATAAACAGAATATGTATAATTCAAAATCTCATATGATGGATTCCCACATTCCTTTACTTGTCCCCAATTATCATCCAATAACTGAAGTTGTAAGAACGATTTATTAAGTAGTAAGGAGTCATTTTATTTTAAATGGTGTGCCCATCATCCTAGTTTGCAATTCTGCTTATTTGTTTCTTAAGAAGACAAATAATCTTTAAATGTTAAGTACACTTTTTTTTTTGCTTTCACTAATGTTTTAATGGGTAGTATAATATTACGTTTCAATTAAAAAATACACTCCTTCATCGACTTAATTATTTTTAGAGGGGTGGCCGGCCTCTGAGTACTGAATTCTTATGCATTTCCAATAGTCGGCCATGGCAGCTTGATCACTATTTCTATACTGTTTATTTGATGAACCCAGTAGTCGACTACGTACTTAATTTGGATTTTCTAAAGTGCATAAAATAGTAATTAAATAAAGTATTGACAATGTGGCAATTTAGTTGCTTTGAGTAAAAAATTCCTTTTTAACGTTATTTCTTTAAAAGAAAATGTTTAAATGTTGTGCCTTAACTTTTTCTGAAAATTAGAGTCGTTTCATCATTTTACTGCTTCTAATGTTGGTTTTAGGGAATATTTTTTTAAAAAACAGGGTTGAAAATAGGTTGTACATTCAGTCCGTCGTTGCATTTAGAATATATGTTCTAATATTCAACTTGTCAAGAGGTAATGCTTCAACAGTTACGGTTAGCTCAAATATTGTTTCAAAGAGCGTTAAACCTGTGATTATTCTTTCTATTGCTCATTTTGCTGAACTATTTACTTCACCAAAATTTGAAGAAACCTGCATTCTATTTAGAGTAATTATTCCAAATGTTGGTACAACCACTTCTTACTACTGCTTCTAACCAAATATTAAATTCATTAGGTTTTCTTCACAAGAAAATCAAAATTTATTTCTTTTTTAAAAGTGTGCTGAATTTCTATTAAAATAAAATGGTTTCAAAGTTGCATTACGTTGCTACCTACTCCATTTTAGTTTATTCATTGTCTACTAATGTTCTTGCTGAAAGCTGTAAGATTATCTTCATGACATCCCCCATTTCCCAAGTTCCATTTACCCACATACAGGCCCGTCATCTGGGCAATAAGCGGAAGGGGGGGGATTGACCCGCTGTATTTTCGAAACATAATTTAAATCTGCATTTTTGCTGGTATTTTGATGCATTTTTCCTATAAAATGCATTGAATTCATACCCTTTGCCCCTCCCCCCGAGAAAAACTTTGAAAATACGGACCTGCCAACATAATTCGTCTTATTCCAGTGTTTTTACGATAAAAGTACCTTTTTTATGATACATTTTGTTTTAAATGTGCCTACGATTGCCAATCTTTTAAGTGCTTTTTGAACGGTATTTTACTTGCTTTCTTTTGAGGTGAAATGGTTTCCAAAACTACAATTTCAGTTTTATGTTCCGTATGTTGAAGTTTCCTGCTAATGAACAAGGACCAGTCAGTTTAAATCGTAACGATCATTAGTTCACTCGTTATTGATCATGAATTTTATCAGATCTTTTATTCAGTCTTTATCTTAGCACACACTGTTAAAACTTTTTTCGCCAGGGGCGGGGGGGGGGGGGATAATCTACGTTCTCATGTTTTCAAAATTCCTTTTTCATTCTTTAATTTCTATTTCCGCAGTATATAATAGTACTTAAGTAAGTAATGTAGAAGATATATAATAAAAGAAATATTGCATGTGATGCATATCCAAACTGGTTGCAAATTGAAAAATAATATAAACGTAGATGTTACGAAGACATCAAGAATGCAGAATTATTTCGTAGTTATTGGAATAAGCAATTTTGTAATTACAAAGCTATGCTGTAAGTTTTGCATAAAAGTTTTGTTTAAATTTATTCATTCATCGCCCATAATAGTAGTGAAAATGAAACGGCCGACTACTGGGTTCATCCGAGCACTGGATTTATGTGACCGACTACTGGAGCATTTTCTCGTGTTAACACTAGGTTAGTGTTTAAAATAAAAAATAGTTTTAATTCAGAAACAATATGGTGAATCATTATCAGAAAGGTATAGCCTAAAGACTTGCAATGTTTTTGTTGTTGTACTGATTGCTGACAGTTATATGTTAACAAAAAACATCAATCGCCGTCTTAAATGGCCGACTACTGGAGCTTTTACCCTCTTTTTAGCTTTGTGTTTAATATATTCTCTTATTGATATCTCAATATTTAACCCGATACTTTCTTAGTGTCGTAGTATGAAAAGTTATTCAAAACAAATTTTCCTTACTTATAAAAATTGGTTCAAATTTACTTACATAAGTGGATCAAATAAATTTAATCTGGAGTATTAGCGCGTGATTACTTTATGAAACTTCTAAACATATCGCTACTTTTAGATACTTCCAAATAATAGAATATTGACTTAAGGATGGCATAAAGTCGTATAATTACCATATATTAACTATATAATTTACTTTTTTAGCCTTTTCTTTCATTTTTTATGCACCTGAAGTGAAAACTGTGTATAACAATACTGTCTTTAACAATAAACTTGTCTGTAATGATATTTTCCTTGTCCCAGCAAAATGTAAATATAAATAATCAAAATGTCAATAACGATAACTTGTCCATAACAATATTTTGTTAAGCCCCAACAGTATCGTTGTAGACAGGTTTTGCTGTAAAACCAATAGCAATATTTAACCCGATAATTCCGTAGTGTACTGACAATATACCTACAGCCAGGTTATCCCATTCAGAGACTGCACTGTCGTCTTTGTTTGAACTCATTAGTCTCGAATAGGGAATAACAGAGCTGGAGGCAAATGTCATCTCATTGAAGCTGAACGTTCCAATAAACTGGTAGATAAAGTAAATTTATAATCACCAGTGAGAGCGATTATATGTAGTCCTGGCTTAGGGGCAGTAATTTACTACTTTAATACCCAAACTTAGTCTTCAATTTACGAGTTGAACCGCATCATGATTTCGGGCTCTCGCTGGTGAGATAAAATTTACTTTATCTAGCAGTTTTTTTTTTGGCACTATCAGCTTCAATGAGATGACATCGGCCTCTAGCTCAGTTTTTCCCTATTCCAAACTTATGAGCCCAAACTGGGATGGAACTGCAGTCTCTGGTTGAGATAATCGGACTTTTGGCAAATTGTATGTAGTTCTGCATTAGCCCTGGCTTAGGGGTGGTAGTTTACTGCAACATTAATAAGGGTGATTCTCGAAAAAATGTCCCGTGCATAAAACTAAGATTTTTATTTTATTCGAGTAACTATTAGTTAAATATGGGACTAACTTTTGTGCTTTGCTAGTATATTAAAGCATGTATTATTCCCCAAGAGCATTATTTTTTGAAGGATTTGGTTAGTTGGAAAAAATAAACTTAGCGTTACGCACGGGGCATTTTTTTTTTTTGAGAATCGCATATATGTCAACATTAAATGTCCATGATATTTACCTCTTTATCTCTCTTTCTCTTATAGACATAAATTAAAGTTGTACATTTACCAGCTTTCATTGCATGAAACGTTCAGATAATGGCGAAAGGTTGAAACTCACTTGAATATGAAGAGGGGGATAAAATGTTGTATATGGCATTGAGCCGAAGATTATGCTGGTTTAATCATATTAACTACTCGTAGTTGGCCATAGGGATTATGACCCTGCCCCCTCTAAACCGTTATCAAAATTACCGATCAACTTGTGTTCAAACACTTTGTAAACAAAATGTAAACGATTTCAGTAATAGTTTCAATTTATTAATTATTTTTCAAAGTATTTGAAATGCTACTTCTTTTCAATGCCCATGAAATTAATTAGCAAAGTTTATGCCCTATTACGTGCCTTATTCTTTGATGATTTGACGCTTTTTATTGACACTCAAGCAGTTTAAAAAAAAATCGTACCCTGAATCATAGGTTCGTTCATAGGGATGGGGGAACATCATACTTCTCAATGACCCTCCCTCGTAAAAAATGGTACTCTATATTCTTTCCTATTTTTAATGTGTGAGTTGTGGTGGTATTGCGGTACAAAGAAGTATCCTCTTAAGCCGACTGCTATACGTCCGCTATACGTGTCATTTTCAGTCGCTGCAACGGTGTTCCGTGGAAAGGATTCTCGTGTGCTGCAAAGGAAAAAAATGCATACTAGTGGTTCTGTGATTCAGCAAAACATTTTACTTTCAGTTTTTCAGTTCAAATTTGCCGAACATTATTCTGTTCCACGAAGGAAATTTATTCGCATTTGTGTATCATACGTCAGAGCCACGGGGATACAAAAACGCCTGCACAGTCTCAGACATTAATAACTCTGAAACTACAATTAACTTACACGTGTGTTAATTATAACACAATCAACACACATGTAAGAGTATTCATCCAGGAATCTCGGAAATGCTTAGCACTACACATGTTTATCAATTGTCTACTAGAAGTGATAGAAAAATCCAGCACGTAAGCTTTCTCATTGGAAATTTATTTATCCAGCCAGACATCATTATGTCAGCAAAGTTGAAACTGCATGTGAAATGACTGCTGAATAAGATTTTAAAGAACCGACAAAGTGGTGTAGTGATTGAACGCTGGTCTTTTTTGTACAAAGGCGCCGGTTTAAATATGGCTCCAGTCGTTGGATTCAAGATGCAGATAATCGGCAGTGCCCTTGCCCTGTGGTTATACCGCATGTAAAAGATCCCTCGAGCACTCGTTTGGCTTAAAGTGCTCTTTGAAATATTAAATTCCAAATATAGTTTTGCCTCGAAGGGACAGGTGTCTCAATTTAGTGGGAAAACTCAGCTTCAAAATTCTCGAGGTAAAATATTGAATGCTTTTTCGGCGGGTAGCACTAGTAGGTCTTGCATAATGGTGTACCTCCAACGTTGCCCCATTACAAAGAAAGAGAAGTAGAAGAATAAATTTTAAAGAACCAGCAGCTAAACATACTCTTGTACAACACACAAGGAGACTCACTGCTCCAGCTCATTGCAGTTAGAGCAAATTGCATCTATACCGATATCTACTATTATCACCTCCGCAGCTGTACATACTACATCATAACCCATACAGTGCCCTCTCTAAATACGAGATGTTAATAGAGTCCTGTTTTGTGTTTACTGTTCAAGCCAAACAAATAATACTACAGTAGGACAAAGACTTAATGAAAGTTGTTATCTGACTTACTGAAGATAATTCCTTTTATTCTTAATTAAGTGTATTAAAGAGTATTATAATATAACAGTAAAACAATCTTGGTTATTTTCCTTGCATTTATTTCTGGTGCATTATTTTTTATTTATCAACTGCGAAATTTAACATGAATGTCCCAGCAAAATGTCCCATTGCACAAGTTTAAAATCACACTGTAAATTTCTGCCACCATCTGTTTTTTAAACAAAATGCAACTTATCTATATTTAATAACACGGGTTTAAAATAATAAAAAAAACACGGTTTTAGTGTAAAATGCTTATCTAAATACGAATATACAGAGTGTATATTCGTATAGGCGTAAGTTATAGCCTACAATAACTTTTTTTTAGAAACCGTTAGTCCTAGAATTATACTTCCAGTTGCAAAAATGTTCAAAATCAGATGCACAGTTAATATATTGAAAGTTTGAAGTAAAATTAAAATTAAGTCAAAAAAATACAAAATTAAATTTTTTATACGTGCCCCAGGTCTCCTAAATCTCCATTAAAAATAAGTCCAGAACAAAAAGTTTGAAATTAGTACAACCAATATTCACCGAGATATGAATCGCAGCGTTTTGTGGTTTACACCACTTTTCACTCGCCGTCAATAACACTTGTTGGGGGAAAATATAGCGGCTAACAAGTGGTTCAAATTGTATGGGTGCATAAAGTGTGGTTTTTCAAATTGTTCCAAGTTTTCTAGTGTGTTTTTACGTATCACGACATAACATGAGCATATATTTTTAAATAGCAATGAAAAATATAAATACCTTATTTTTCTTACTTTGTCGACCTGTCATTCTTCTGAAAGGAGAGATTTAATGAGAGTTCCAATGTCATCTTCTGTACGGTCCCTTAAAACTCTGAACTCGAATATCTCCTTGAGCTTTGGTTGCACAAATGTCAAGTTTTTTGTGTCAGTAATTGTTTTCAATTGAGATTATTTCTCTAAATATTAGTTAGGGGACCTAGGGCCCTTATAAAAAGTCATTTTTTGACTCATTTTTGTTTCAAACTTGCAATATCTCATTTCTGCATCTGATTTTTAACATTATATCCATTGGACAACGTTTGCGAAAATAAAGCTCTGCAGGTTGAAACGGAACGCCCTATAGGGGACACCGGGGATGATTGGCTATAGGGGCAGGTAGAGTAAGCAACAATAACTCGTAACCATCGAGTGATTTTCATCTACTAAATACGAGCGTCGATGCCTATCTGCGACCCTCGAACTTGGGCGAAGTGAGCCGCGGCAGTAGCGAGGCGTTCGTAAGTGAGGTCATATGTTGGGTTTTTGGTCTCGGTAAGTAATTTTTTTCATTTGTACTTCTTTTGTTATTGTGCATATAAATCTGTTAGAAAAAATGTTGTTCTTATGCCAAATTAAAATACAGGGTGGTTATAATAAAAGTTACCCTGTCTAGACCTCTCTAGTGACCGTTCTACACATCGGATTTCGATGAGACATGGAATATAGATTATATAGACCGTAGGGAGCAGGATTATGCAATAAAAAAATTAGTTCAAAAATCTACCACCAGGGTAGAAAAGGGCACATGAATCAAATAAGATGGAGACTGCGTCACAAAATCGATTTTATTTACAGAATTTGTTCAATGTGCATTCCATATGCGTCAATCACGTGTTAAAAACGTGTTATAGCGTGAACCACAGTTCCACGAAGGGTTTCCCTATCAATAGTATGAACATGGCGCCTTATGCTGTTCTTTAATTCAGGCACAGTCCGTATGCTTCCACCATAGACCCGATCTTTCAGGAAGCCCCACAGCCAGAAGTCACATGGAGTTAGGTCTGGCGATCACGGGACCAAGCTGTAGGAAAATACCTAGAAATTGTCCTGTCATCACCGAAATGCATACGAAAAAGCAGCGCATTTACTGTAAGAGCAATGCGAGGGGATGCACCATCTTGCATGAAGATAGTTGAGTCCAAACTCGCTCGTTGTTGCAAAGCAGAAATGACTTGCTGCTCAAAATGTGCGTTATATAGGGGACCTGTGACGGAACACCTTTTAGGACCTTGAGGCGGGGTATCTTCGAAGAAATAGGAACCGAGGATGAAACCACCGGTGAAACCACACCATACGGTAATGTAATCGGGATGCAGTGACTGTTCATACACAACATTTGATCTCGCTGTACCCCATATTCGACTATTCTGCACATTCACGACACCGTCCAAGGTGAAATGCGCCTCGTCAGACCGTAAAATGTTCCAAGGCCATGTATCGTCAAGTTCTAGTCTGGCCAAAGAGAGCCTGCTAAAAGTAGGGCGTTTATCCCGGTTGGCAGGAAGCAGTTGCTGCGCAACGTGGATCTTGTATGGATATTCTTTAATAATGGATCGCAAAATCTTCCGTACTGTTTACCAAGGAAGAGACAAATCACGCGACACCGCGCGTGTGTGTGCACTTGCGTTGAATGCTGGACGCTCTGTCAACCACGGCAAGGGCGACTGCTTCCACGCTCTCTTCTGAAATCCTTTTCCATCCTCTTCCTCGCCGCACATCCAACTCACCAGTCTGTTCGAATTTATTTATCATCTTTTTTAAGGATTGTCTTAACATGGGCCCTTTTCGTATGCTTTTCGACCTTCTATGCTGCTTCTTTTCCAAAGTCATCGTGATGAAGATAATTGGACTTCTGCCTTTTTATAGCTCATTTAATTTGCATATTGCAGCGGTGGTGGTAGCCGGATGTTTTACCAGTGTAGAGCGCCCCCTATCGTCTTTGATTTTTGAACTTTTTTTATTGCATAATCCTGCTTCCCATGGTCTATATAATCTATCTATACTCCAACTTTCATTGAAATCCGATATGTAGAACGGTCAATAGAGGGGTCTAAACAGGGTAACTTTAATAATAACCACCCTGTATAATAATTCTATTACATATAACACAGTATTACTTTTATGTTAGTTCCAGAGTTTGCATATGATGAGCAGGTGAAATTCAAAATGGCGCCATGACTAATGATGGTGGTTGGTAGGCTAATTGATTAGCGATGAATTACAATAATTCAAGATACAATTAAGGTTGGAACAGAAAGTGTACAAAGAATTAATCTTACTGTTATTTTTATTTATTTTTTTAATCTTTAAAATAAGAGAACTAAAAACTGCAGCTCCACAACATTTATCAAAGTTCTTTATGAATGGAGAACGGATCTCAAATTTAAGTTTGTTTATATTAAATGAAAAGTTTCAATCATTTAGTAAATGTTGGTGTTTTATTTTATATTAATTCTTTTTATGTACACTAATTACTGCCTAGGTCAACGTACCCTATGCGTATGGTCAACTTACCATGGACATAAGGTAGGTTGATCAAGCGTCAGGGGTTTATAAAATCAGCTAAATAAGTATTATAGTGATGAATATATAGGGCATATTATAGTGTTTTAGGTAAATGAATAGTTCTTCCATCTGTAGCAATTGTTGTTTTTGTCATATTAAGTTAAACATCAGAGATGTACGAGCTTAAGCCGAAATTTAGTCAACCATCCCCGATCTCATCTATAAACAATTATTCATATCATCCAATCACTTTTTTGTGACATTTAGTTGCAGTTTAAATAAGTGTATATACAGTACGATCCCGATTACCACGGATAATCCAAAATAATTGAAAACGATGCTATTGTACGCAAACATTTAAAAATATTAATAATACTCGTATACACTGAAAAATTAAAAGCAAGAATTTGTATTAAAAATGCATGCAAAAGCTAAATATTGGTATTTTACTATTGCAAAAAATTGCAAATATAAGTAAGCAAATAGTGCAACCAGATTACCTGCTACAGGTGTAATTAAATTACACAAAAATTGCAAAGGGAAGGGGAGGAATACTTTTCCAAGCCAGGTCTAGTCACTCGTTTGAGCGTGTAAGTAATGTAGATCTAAAATTAAGTAAATGAGGTGGATCTAAATTTCAATAAGTGGAGCTGTTTTAAGGTAGGCAAACACTCTAATTTTCGAGAAAAAAATATGATTTTGAGATTTTGAGAAATTTATAGAGCCTCAGCGTTATTTTTTCTAAACGCGCATTTTTTTTTTTTTTTTATCGATGAACTATTGAGAAAACTAAAAGAAATTTACCAAAACAAATGCAATACGTATAACTAAAATTTACCTTTTTTTCCCCTTGATTTTCTCATAACCACTTTTGCAAAGTTTTTATTAACACTAACAGCTCTAGCGAAAAAAAAGTATTTACTCTAAATATTTGAAATTTACAAAAATGGTTATTAAACATATTACTGTGATATAAACCTAAAAATTTAATGCAAATGCTTCATGTGGTTTTGAAATAATGATCAACTAAACTTAGAGGACTAAAAGCATGTTTTTCGGATGGAACTTTTTAAACATTTACCCATAAAACCTGTTTTCAGTTAATTATTTCCGAATTGGAGGGTCACATCACTCTCTGGTATTCGACAAACAGATCGACACAAAATGTTTTAAAAATTATGAAAAAGTAGATGCACCGGAAGTGTTAAGGAAATGGTAGCTTTAAAATATGGATATTTTATTATTGAAAACCTATAGAAAGTTATTTTTTCAACAAATAAGTAGTCAAAATGTGTTATTCATGTCATTTTTAATAACAGTACAAAGTTTTAGAAAGGTGCAATGAATGTTGAAGAATTTTTTTTTTTTTTTTTAGAATGTTCGCCTGCCTTAAAAATCAGTAAGTAGTGTAGATCATATTTAAATCTACATTTAAATCTTTTTAAATCTTTATCAGTAAGTAGTACACATTTAAAAATCAGGTTTCAACCGGTCAGCTTTTAATGACCCTTGAAAGTTTAATATAATTCGGAGGGGGGTTAAAAATCAATTGGAATGTTAAAAAATAGATTTTACACTTGTGAAGGTAAAATTTGTGCATTTATCTGCATTAAAGTGATCATCGCCGATTTTTTATTATTTATTTATTTATTTATTTATTTATTTATTATTTTTATTTATTTATTTATTTATTTTCAAGTGTGAAAGATTGAAACTTCGATGGAACTTCTTGTTTCGTTTTGCATCAGTGATTATTGTATTTTATGTTTTTAAATATTGGAACTAAGCACCAGAGTTAAAAATAGTTATCCACATTCTGACTACCCACCCCCTCCGCCCCTCGATCCCTTGTTTTATTTTTGATTCTCAACGAAGGACTCGGCTTTTATTTTTAGGCCGAGAAAACTAGATTTTATGCCCAGTGGCTGAGTTTTCATTTTTAGCTCGGACTCTGGTTTAAAATTTTATTTTGTTTCAAAAAACAGATGAAGGCAGAAAATTGCAATGGGATTTTGTACAATACTAAGTGAGTTGGAAAAACTGTTTAGCCTTTTTTTTTTCATTTATAAATATCTATTGTTCTTTATTAGATTATTATGTATCAATAAAGTCACTAAATAATGTCCCATAACATGTATCTTAAAGTAAAATCATTAGTAATATAATCAACACAAATAAATAAGGCATATTTATATTGTCGTTTTTATTTAATTACACAATGTATTAACTTACAATACATATTAAACCAGCCATTATTCATGTATTGTTGCAAGTTCTGCAGAATAACTTCTCCTTACATCATTTATCATTTTAACTACATCTTCTATTCTAATAACATTTGATGAGTTCAGACATCCTTGATTAATTCTTTTCATAGCACAACACGGAATTTCTCGCATTTGATATTCATTCACTGATAAAATATAACTAGTATTCGCTAGTAGTCAGAAACTTCCACTACATCAATTAGATCTGTGTTTTCAGCCCTGATAGCTTCTTTCTGCAATAGAGGAGTAACTAATTTAACTAAACGAGTGAAGCATTAATCTGAAAACTGTTTAATTAAATCTGAGATAAAGTGTATTAAATAAATAGATTGTCTGAAAATTTAATTACAATACAATCGTGTGCCATGTTGCTAAACTAGTTGTATATTATATTGAAATAAGGTAAATAATTTTTGAGGAAAAAAATAGAATGGCTCGATTTGATAGCATTGTATAAAGAAACATACCAACTCTGACAGCAAATGTTTTAATCACCCGCTATAAATATAAATGTAATAACTTATTGACTCTGAAAAAAAAGGATGCTGTTTAAAAGATATTTATTTCGTTTTATTTATTTATTTATGTATTTTGAAATTAAAGGTCAATTTGTTTAAAACTCAAAGACATTGACAATATTTATTCAGAATCTTAGAAATGCTTCCATTTTTTTTTTCAAAAATGATTTCAGCGTCTTTGCTCTTTAGTTTCAACTATCTTTAGTATGCGAATGTGTTAAAAATTAAATTTTCCCATAAATTATACTAATTTAGTAAATTATGTTTTGTACTTCTTCTTCGACAAAATTTCTTTCTAATGAAGTATCTCCAAAATAAATCATATATTACACAAACATGAACATAACATTTGAGTTTCCATAATTTCCTTGTAAGTCATTTTTTCTTTATTTTTCAACATTAAATTAAAATTTAAAAAAAAAACTTTGTGTCAAAAATTGAGGTATGGAAGTAAAAGGCACTAACGAGGTCATTGGAACGAAAAGGTTTTGTTCGAACCGAACTCTTACCCCCCCCCCCTCCCCCCCCCCCCCCGCAAAAAAGGAGTAACGATAGACTGAAGAAACTACGAACGCACATTTAACCATGCAATATTCTTTTTTATGTTTTATTTACTCTCAAATAATTAATTCATTATTTACGTTTTGTTTTGTTTTTTAACTTCTAGTTGTATTTTAGCGATATAATAGACATTCTTTTGTGGTTGTAAAAAGTGATCAAGGGAGATTTTTTTTAAACCCGAAAGTTTACTAAAATAATGTTTAACAACCACAGCTGAACGCAATATTGACCTACAACAAGTAAAGAGGCTTGCATATTCAATCAACCAAATCTGCAGAGGTGAGTGCTCCCCTGTGGTTAGCAGCAACATATACAGTATTATTTAAAAACAAGTATTACGGAATGCTTAGGACTGCTGATAGAGTAACATTTTGCTCGAACATTATTTGCTTCCTACCCCCTCCCCCCCCTCCCACTCACCTAGAAAAGAACTAACATAAAATTCGTAAAGGAAACATTTCTCCTTTTCTTTCTACTTTATCATGGAAGTATTTTCTAAAGAAAGTGTAAGCACTAAAAATATACAAAAAAAAAAAAAAAAAATCAAGATGAAATAAATTAATTAATAAGTTAAGATATATTGGGGGGGGGGGGGGGCAACAATCATCAGTACACTTGTGTTAAGACTGAATCCAGTCAATAACAAGTTGAAAGTTGCCCTACCCTCTATCCCCTGTATTGTTAGGTTTTAATACTAGTCCACTGTTATAACTTAAACTTGTGCTGTTTTTCGTACTTTGCTAGTATATAGGCCCAAAGTCATTTTCTTGTAAATAGTAATTTTTGTTGGGTCCTGTTTTTTTTAAGATATTATTGTATGTCTATTGTGTTAGTGATATTTATCTATAAAAATTGCAAAGGAAAAAATTAAGAGCCTCCATCAGTAAATATTCAGTTTATAATGGAAGGAAGTTCATCATTTCTGTTGTAATGCTGTGTGAGCCATATTTGTTATAAATAGAAATTCAGAATTTTATATATATATATATATATATATATATATATATATATATATATTTAATTGCTAATCTAAACCATAAAGTTGAACTTCAAAAATTTGTTCTTTTAAAAAAAGTTACTCCCGTGATGGCAACATCAATATTAGAAAGCTATTACAAAACGAACGTAAAACGATCATTTACAGCAGGAAAAATCCAAAATAAATGGATATTTCAGTATTCCGTTGAAACACCTACAGCGTGAATGTAGCAGTCTCGTACTACGTCCTGCGTCGTCATGAATCACAGTGGTAAACGCGCAACAAATTCAATTAAACTCATGGCTCCCTCCCCTCTCCTCCAACTTACCGTCTTAAGTGATCCCAGTAATGCTCAACTTGTGACAAATCAAGGCATCGCTCAGGCCAGAGAAGGTGATAATGTGGAAAAGGAAGTCCCCTGACGCTCTTTATGTGCATGATTCAGCAATGTCCCATTAAAAAGCGGCAACTGGGAGCCCCACTCGTACAAAAATGTCATCATTGCCTAAATTTGATCTGGATACATTCAGTTTAAAAAGAAAAAGATAAATTAATTTGAATTATGGCATTTTGAATTCAAATTATGGTTTTCGCGATCACGAGTGTGTGTGTATGTAGGCGTGTGTGTTTGTGTCGAGGCATGAGTGTGTGGGTATGTATGTGCAGTTTAGCGTTAATCCGTTGAAGTAAAGGTTAAAATTTTAATTATCAAATATCAGTAAACAGGCAATTGCTTCGTTCAAATGTAGAAGCAATTTTCACCCGTCATATCTTTCTTTTTGTGTCTAATAAAAAAAAAAAAAACTCCCTATGCAACACATAGTATCACATAGGGTCAGAAGGTAAGACGCACAAAAGTACAAAATACACAAAACAAAATGAGCACAACATACAAACAATTAACAACGAATAGACAAGAAAAAAACACACACACACATACAAAAAGGTCAAACAACTGAATAAATAAAACGTTTAAAAAGAGAAAAAGTCTCGACGCTCTGAACCAGAGCAGAAGGAACAGGAGGCCAGGAAACGGACAACTTCCTCAGCTCCCGCATAAGAATTTCTCTCTGGGGGGTTAAAACGGTTGCAACGAAACAACAAGTGTCCTGGATTTTCACTATCCTGTCCACAATCACACACGTTACTAGTAGAAATATTAAATTTATACAAGTACTCTTTGAAATTACCATGCCCAGTAAGAAACTGAGTGACAAAAAAAAATCAGTTTTGAGGTGTTGCCGTTTCAATCTAAAGAAAAGAGTGGGAAGGAAGCGCTTGGCCCATTTTCCCTTATTTGAAGACAGATACTATGAATTCCAATCCTTAGCAGCTTTCTTAGAGTAGAACAGGTTCCAGACCGAGGGAGGATTAGCTACATCTAAGGAAAAAGGTAAACGAGTAGCCTCTTTTGCTAAAGCATCAGCTCTTTCATTTCCTCGAATTCCTGAGTGGCCTCGCACATGGTTAAAATCGACACAAATATTGTGTGAATTAATATTGCATATAATGCTTTGAACTTCCACAATGAGCTTTTCAAAACTTCTGACATTCAAAAGAGAAAAAAGAGAAGAAAGAGAATCACTGCAAATCAGTACTTTAGTTCCAAGAAAATTCGAGACGTGTTTCACTGCGAGATTTAAGCACAAGAGCTCGACTTGGAAAAGGGAACAGTTGTCACTGATACGGAACTGATGAATTGAGAACTCAATCTCATGCTGATACAAAACAAATTCTAGTTCGACTCTCTCATTGATCTTACTGCCGTCTGTGAAGCAAACAAAATCATAGTTGTTCAAATTAGTGGCATTGAAGTCTACAAGTGAAATAGGAACCCTTTTAGAGGGATGAGGAAGATCGGAGGGAGAGAGAGTACTATTTAAATGAACATCCCGAACGGAGCGGAGATAAGCATCTCGAGCAAGCATCGTGTTGCAAAAGACTATGTCCAAAGGAGGCGCACCGACCAGAGCAAAAATGGCTTCGTAACTCACCGTTCGGTAAGGTTTAACAATTCTCAAAGGACTCTTCTCTGCAGTTTTCTGATTTCTTTGCGATTTATTTTCTTCTTTAAGCTGCTCCCCCAGATGCATGAGGCATAATAGATAACCGGCAGTAGCCCTTGATTATAAATGTGTTTCGCAGTATCCATGGTAATTCCATAGTTGTTGCGACAAATGCAATAAAATCCACAAATAAGCTTCTCAATCTTACTCGAAAGAAAAGAAATGTGCTTTTTCCATTGGAATTTAAAATCAATGATAACTCCAAGGTATTTCATTTCCTCGACGCTTTCTATTGGGCAATTACCAATTTTAGATTCAAAAGTGCGTTGTTAAGTGTCCTCTTATGTACAATCATAGCTTTTGTTTTAATTGGATGAAACTCAAGTTTGAATAGCCTTGACCACTCCACAGTAAAATCAAGTACATCTTGTACAAGAGTACAAACATTATGGAAATCTTTTCCTTGAAAATTAAGTAGTAAATCATCCGCAAAGGCAATTGTAAAACATCCAATAAATGACGAAAGTTTTTGTAATAGATCATTAATAACTAAATTCCACAAACTGGGACCACATACTGAAAGCCTTTCTCCAATTGACACACTTTCTTGGCATCCCCAAGAGTAAGCTCAGCAAATCGATTGTGTAAGAACTTTTTGTAAAGATTTAAGATATTTGCAGGAACTCGAGCTTTTTTAAGTAAATCAATAACAGCAGGCCACTACGCGTTATCAAATGCTCCCTTGATATCCATAAATACCAAGTCAGTAAAAAGGTTTTTTTTCTTTTGCCATATGCAACAATCTCGCATAAGCGAGAGAGGGCACCTTCAGCAGATTTATTCGGTGTAAAACCGTATTGGTCAGAGCATAGAATATTGTCCTTAGCCAAGTGCCATGAGAGTCTCCGGGTGAGAAGAAATTCTAGAACTTTACCAAGACAAGGCAGAAGGCTAATACATCTAATGTTATTAAGATGAGGACGACCAAAGTGAAGATTCTTGGGAATCGTCACAATTTTTGAAAGTTTCCAGCGAGAAGGAAAAGCAGAAAGTCTAAAACAAGCATTAAACAGAAGAAACAGTGTCGTAGGGCAGCATTCATGAAAACTTCTGATCATTTCATTCGCAATATTATCAGGTCTAGGAGACTTGTTCGGCTTAAGGTGTTTAATAACATCATTCACCTCTGCAACCGTGAAGGGGACATCATTGCTGACATTATAATCATCATTAATGTCCTCACGTAATATCTTGTGAAACAATAAGTCATTGCCAGTTTGATCACGAGGAAAGGAGTTCCCCAAGATAGCAGTAACTGACTCCTCATAGCTGGTAGTAGCATTACCACTTGGAAGATCAATGCAAGAAATCTCAATACGCCTTTTAAAGTTGTTCTTCATCCCGTGATATAGTTTTTTCCAAACATTGCTGTTGGGAACACCAGATAAAAAATATTTCCAAGATGTAAATTTAGCTTCTTTTAACTTAACCTTATATTTAGATTTAATTTGATCATATTTTTCTTTGTACATAGCACGAATGGGAGGATTTCTAATCCTTTGAAACCTACGCCTTGCTGCATTTAATTGCTTCCTCATAATAGAAATTTCGGTTGACCACCAATGTACAGTTCGTTTGTGAACGTTCTTAAGAGGAATGAAATTCCGTGCGCCTTCAGTAAAAAGTTCTTCAAAAATTAGTAACAGTCCATCCAAGGCAGAGGCCTCGGAACACTCCTGAATCAACTTATCTAAATTAAGATTATGCATTTAATTCAAACAATATTCTTGAAAACTTATCCAATTAGCACGCTTGAAATTAAAAAGCTTAGCATCAGAACAATTAGGAGCAAATGACAGAGGAAGCGCAATCTCGAATGAAATCAACCTATGGTCAGAGAGTGAGTCGTGATCAGGAATGCACCAGTTATTAATACAATTCAATAATTCGCATCCAACTGCAGTGACGTCAATATAACTACTACCTTGCACGGAAGAAAAAATTGGTCTAAAATCCTCATTCACAACAAAAAAATCACTCAGTTTCACTCCTCTAGAGTCACTATAAGGGCTAGACCAGATAACAGATTTATTTACTGTTGGCGTCCATACCCCAAATCAAGCGAGCGAGGTTCTTACCAGCGAAGACTTGAGAGAGTGATAGCAGGTCCGCTTCAATATTTTGTGAAGTTTCAAAGTAGTAAGAAAGTAAATGAAACATTTCGCCATTGATAGAAATGTCCACGAAAACCATTTTATAATTTGAATTATTAAAGTTCATAAATCCAAAATTCTTTCCAGAACGTAAAATAATAGCAGATTTGACAGTTTCAGCATTATAGTCAAAAAAAAAAAATATATATATATATAGGAAGCGGGAAAACCGGGCAATTTTCCGTTGAAAGAATGCGGCTCCTGAATCAAGGCCACATAAATGCTGAAGGAATCCATGTACGCGATGAGCTGCTGAGTAGCACTCTTAGACCTATGCAGGTTAGGTTGAACAACACGTAAAAAAACAGAAGACAAATTATTCATATTTGATACGAGATATAGCAACATTTCTCATAAAAATATCAGTACTACAACATTTGGCATAAGGCTTGTGATCAACACTGACCCTCTTGGATGGGTTCTTAGTTTTTTTGTTAAACTTGACGCAATTAGAACAAACTTGCGAATTTCTTCTATCACAATCAAAACTCTTATGGTCTCCCGCACAAATAAAACAAGTAATATTACTCCTACAATCGCTGGACTTATGAAAGTAACCAAGGCACTTGAAACACCTTTTAATGAAAACGAAATCCTCCACCTTGCACATACACCAGTCAATCCTAAGGGTATTAATCTGCAGAGAATGCTTGTGAATGTTTGGGTGAACATTCAAAATAATATGCCTACTATCTCTGAATTTCTTCATAGTAAACTGAATTTTTGTCAAATTAAAATCATCTTCATTGGAAACAATGTCCGGATTTTGCTCTTTGATAGCAGAAATTAATACATCATCATCAACACTATTAGGAACATATTTGACAATGATAGAAGGAAGCTTCTTCATTGGGAGGGAAGGAACGAGTTCACTGCACTTGTCCTTCACAGCAATCATATTTCTATCATCTTCAGAGTTGCATTCCACAAGCACCTTATCATTAGCAAATTTTCTTATACCATTAACCCCTAGCTTAGCATCTATTGGGTTGATTTGAGCTTTCAGGACCCTTTTAATATCATCACAAGAATACTTTTTTGTTTCATCAGAGGTAAGAACAAGATTAAATTTTTTCTTAGGCGAATGATTTTGTTTACAACGTCAATAGATGGCGCTACCACCGCCTGGGCATAAAGTTTCTGCTCACGAGCTGGTTTTGCAAAAATGTCTTTAAGGCTTTGCTTTCCTTACAAGCCTCACGATAATTAATCGACTTGACACGTTCAAAGTTCTTAGCAATTAAGCATTTCAATTCACCCATTGCATGTCTGGCATCCTCACGAACGTGTTGACTCATATTGCACTTCGAATTTATCGCAGTTTCAATCTGGTCATAGCAGTTTTGAAGAGCGGCATAGAAAGCGTCATCTTCTGAGTCGGCCATAATGGCTGCTCCCACCCGTCATATCTTGACGGGCGATTTTCTAGTCTGTAAACAAGTGGGAAATAAAGAAGAATGAAATGTGTTTATATCTATGTAATCCTGCACTAATAACAGCAAAGTGGCGCATTAAAAATCTGAAAATACGATTGTTTAATGACAAAAAATATATCAGATAAATAGTCTGGTTTCATGATAGTCATTGATTGAAGAGATTAATAACTGCAGAAAATCAACAGCGTAACGCAGAGTACGATAAATAATACAAATTAATAGAAGGAATTATATGTAATAAAAATAATAACACGATGTGTACTTGATGTTTGAATAATAATGATTTTAGCATCTGCAATTTTTTAATAACATAATGAACCTTAAAATATAAATAAACCACGATAGCTCAAATGAAGAAATATGAAGCATATCACATATATTTAAAATACAGAGAGAAAATCATTTTTATAGCTCATATATTGTTATTGCTCAAGATTCATATCCAATTTGCATAGAAATGGACTCTGTATCTTAAAGATTCACATTCGCTTGTTGTATGAAATATTTAATAAAGCCACTCACAGTAAATTGCATCTTCATATGCAAGAAAAAATAATACTCTTGTATATATATATTTTTTTAAATAACCAGCGCTTTTAAAAATAAATACACAGCTATTTTAAATAAGTAATTTTAATACCGTAAAGCAGTGCTCTATTTTGATGGTGTAATCATACTTAGTGTCAGAACCAAGTACACTTTTCCTGCAGAAAAATTGTAACTGAAGGAGTTTGCAATTTCTCTAAGTCTGTATTTTAAAGTTTCATTGAAATCTTATTACTTTTTTTGAGTGTATCTAATAGAATGTGACAGTTCTATAAAAATAAGTCTATTACAAAATGCTTCATAAAAGGATTTATTGCTCTGAATTTGTCAATGCAGCAAAAGTACGTTCCACCGACATTTCGTTGAGTTAAAATTTCATTTACCTGAAAATGGGTTCTCTTTTTTTCATTACTGCCTTTAGTTCAAACAAGTCCCAAATAGGAATCGGATTGAATTAAATTGAAAGTAATAACAAATTTAAAGCGAAATACTTTCTGTTTATTATTGGTTTTACTTCAAAGCCTTATTTGAGAGTAGGCATTGTTTAAAGAACTGCTCATATAGTAGGGGGAGTGGGATAAATTACGACTTTTTTTTTAGTGCAAGCACTTTGCTTTTCTTAGTTAGTAAAAATGCATCAATATACTTTCCTCCTTTGCGCATTTAACCGTGCTACTTTAAAGTTATAACTACTACCATGTTTTCTTCTATTTTTTATAAAAATATAAACCCTGATTAGTATTAGTAATCCCCACGTGGGAGAAACCTGATACCATTGCATTGCATATTATTTCATGTGACTAAGGTAATTTAAAAGAACACTTACATAGAACATATAAGCATTTTATTTAGCTGAATGACATTTCAAATGTAAAAATGGAAACCATAAACTGCTAAATGAAAATAAAGGGCTGAAAAATTAGTTTCAGAGAGCTAGTCAGAATCAGAAAATAAAAATCAGATGCACAGTGAATACAAATATATATTTTTGCGTCCATTCCATATTCAATATGTGCATAGTTTAGGCATGAAATACTCTGTATCCAGTCTCGGTTTTGAATTAGAATAATGTTCCATACATACTAGGGGCATAAAGTTCCCTCCTCTTAGGATCAGATTCAATTTCTACCGACTTATTTGGAACTAATTTTGCTTTGATTTTCAGTTGTCTCATTTGCGTACGTTCCTTCCAAGTTACATAAGCTTTTCATTGTATTTTTTACCTTGAAAACGTTTTTCGCTAATTTTTCTGCTACTTCTTTTTCTAATCTTCCCCTGACTGTTGTGCATATGAGGATTGGAGAACTTTAAAGTTTCATTTTCTGCCTTTTGATACGACAGTTAATCCATTTATCAAGCCCTTTAATAAGAAGCATGATTGCGATAGGCAGTTCATACAGTAATTTAAAATTTTACATAGTTAGTCCATGGACGTGTTAGTTAGTCCAAGAAACGTGCTATGTATTCTTGAAATTTAAGTTTGAGGTTATCAGGAAAACATATGTTCAGCTTAACGTAACCCATATTGACTATTAAGCCATTATATTCATTTTTTTTCTAATATACCGTCTCCTCAGAGTGACAATAGAATATCTTGGCGTTATTTTCAGGGTTAAATGACTTATTGTTGTTCTAAGGTGACAAAACCCGAAGAGTCATTCCGTCTAACTCATAAGGTAGTATGACCGCATCTCGCAAAATCTTCGCTTATTCTTTGATATCTTCACATGAGGCAGTGAGAAGCAAAGGGATGTAAGTGGCCATTTTCAAGTTTTGAGTAAAACGCGTACAAAGATAACGTTCTAGGTAGGCTTTCATTGATTTTTTTTCTAAATCGTTCAGTACAGCAGCACCTACCAGGGCTACTATTAGTATCTCTGGCCCCAAGACAGAAGAGAGGTTCACCTACCGTTTGTACTGGTTATCTCTAAAATTTTAATTTTGCCACTTACATCCCTTTGTTTCTCACTGCCTCATATAGTTTATGAAATGTCTAAATCTTTTTTTTTTTTTTAATCGACCCGTCGTTTTTTGTCTATACCATTTTCTTGCAATGAAAACGCAAGTGACAGATTTTGATATATTAGGGCATATTTTACGTTGATAAGACCATATGTATCAACTTGCTCACACATCACTCGTAATGTTTAATTCAACTTAACTACTAAATTAAGAATGTTACAAAAATTGATACTATTGCACATTACTCTCCTTGAAGTACAGTTTTACATGAACTAAACAGTAACAGTATGGACTTGAACTGAAATCCACTCAAGCCAAAGCTTGTAAAACTCTATTTATTAATAAAACCATAATTTTGACCACAACTCTATGATGAGGGGTTTGCTAACTGTGAAGCCTGCAGAGCACTGCAGAAGTTATAGTTAACAGTACATTCAGGCACTGTAAACTATAATTTCTACTTCTTTCACGGGCTGCCTGAGCAAACAGGTTTAGGCTTGTCCCCTTCTCTATATACTTTCTCCCGTATCAACTTACCTCTCTCAGCACCTATGTGTATGTATACATTTTGTTATGAATATGTTTTGTTGTTGATCACACTGCTATCAAGAATTTTGCACTCAGTCGTTCATAGAAAAACGAGCTGATGTGTTCCTCAAATAACTTCCTTTTACTCCAATTTAATGACATTTTCCCATTATTGGTAATTTTAATGTGATTCAATAGTTTACTCTCTAAATATCACCAACAGTGGCCAAATTAAAACCAGATTTAAAATAAAATCGCCAAATTTGTCGCCAAGTTGACGACAAAACTTTGCGACCAAAAGACTGGCGATATAGTGCCCAGTGTCCGCCAAATTATAACACCACTTAAGTATACATCGAAATAACCCATTAAGCGCCGCTATATGAACCATACTGAAAATACTTAAGTTTTCATATGTTTTGATGTTCAATACACATCTCTATTCATATGTAGCTGAAATTTCACAAAAATATTTATTCGATTAAGAGATAGGATATGGTCCCAAAATGGGAGACTTAGCGTTTAGTAGGGATAACATACATATCCCTGCTACTATGTTGATACTTGAATAATTTCTGACTAAATCCAATTAGAAAGCCCTAAAATCATTTTTATGTAATTAATACGGCTAGTTATTGGTACTTTAAGTACATATTTAACATATTTAAGCTTTAAATTGTAGAACTTAAAAGTTTTCATGAGACACAAATATCAATTTTTTGGTTCCCTTGCAACAAAAGCTGTGGAGGCCAGCCCCAGAGGCTAGCAGTGTATATTTGCAGCATTAATAAGTATTAGTATGCTAGTTATTTTCAATTTCTTGATCTGTTGTGCCGCTTAAGGATGTATCCCCCACCTCCGCACCCGTACGTCACTTTGGATCTGGTTTTATTCTTGTTTCTTTCCTTCTTATACATTTTTGTACAAAAAGCCTTAGGATTTTCATACACACAAAGAGAAGAGGTGGCTTTTTTCTATTAACCATGTCGGGGATCGAGCAAGGGTAAATGACAATGACCTGAAACACTATATAAAATGGATCTTATAAAATGGAGCTAAGATATTTTTGTGCTCCCTGACGGTGTATTTGTGTCATTATAGGCAAGAGGTTTTTTGCAGTTAACATTTCGATTGCTTTACAACATGTTTGATGGCATGATTTATGCATCATCATAATGTTTTTAGAGATAAATGTCTAGCATGCTCCGCATCGAGGAATTCAACATAGTTTCTGAGATTTCGTCCGACAAATTACGGTAGATTGTAAAAATGTAAATTGAAACAGTTATCGCATTATCTGTGATCTAAGCGATTTCCATTGAAGTTTTTTTCTCAACTATCTGAAAAGAGTTAGGCAATTTACAAACATGTGATACTGCACTCATATTCTTGTTTTAAGCTTAAATATATTATTTTGATAGTGTTTGAAGCTCGTAGCAAAGTCAAAAATTCTAATAACATTTTTGATTTCAAAAAAAAAAGAAAAAAATAAAGAAATTTCTGTATTGAAATTCATCCTCCCTTATTGAAGGGGGAGGGGAGCATGGCACTGAATGAGCTACAAAATATTTTTATTATGGGGGGGAAGGAATAGTTTTAAAGAGAGATGCGTCATCCTCCTTAGGGAGGATTGGCGCTCCTGTTTTTCCAGAACTTTCTCCTAAATGAATGGAATGTCACTTGTTTTGATAAAAACACCTGCTCTTGACCTTGAACAGTAGAAAAGTGTTTACAATGAGAAAATACAAAGGGGGCTGTGGCTCCAACAGGAAGAAAGGGGAGAGTTCATTCATGTAAAATGGGTGAAGACGATTTCTACTGGGCATGACTTGTTCTGCTAATCAGAACACGCCAAGTCTCCCATTTTGGAACTTCAGTAAATAAAGTCCTATAATACTCCTTTAAATTATTTTTCTCGGCCCCTGTTTGTTGTGTTTTGAAAAAAGGTCTATTGAGCTTCATATTCCATGCATATAATTTCCTGCATTTGCATTAATTATTTTTAGGGAATTTTTTCCCCGTGTAATGCAAAAACAAGAAGTTTTTGCAAAATTTAAAAACTTTTTAAAAAGGAATTTACATTCCAAACCTTTTTGAAAAAATTACCAATAAAGTTTGGTTCTCTATTATTCATTTAAAAAAAAAATCAAAATGATATCTTAATTACTTGATGAAGAAAAAAATCTTAATTGAAGGTTCTTAAAATGGGAGACTTGGCGCTTAATGGATTAACAATGATTTCTTCCCCAAAAGGGCGCAAAAGACCCCCTTAAAAACATCCGAATGCAACCAAAAGAAAAGGTGCACAACTAGACCCCATTAGGAGTCTACGTACCAAATTTCAACTTTCTAGGACATACGGTTCTTGAGTTATGCGACATACATACGCACATATGCATACTCATATACATACGTACATACAAACGTTACGAGAAAACTCGATGTAACTAACTCGGAAATAGTCAAAATGGATATTTCGCGGGTCCATACGTTCTTAGGCACTTATCCACGTGTGTTCGAGTCGAAAAAAAAAAAAAACTCAACATTCATTCGGGGGTGAGCAAAATGGAAATTAAGGTCGATTTTTGAGTGAAATGTTCTTCGCGAATGCAATACTTCCTTTTTTGTAAAAGGAAGTAAAAAATTTAGCAATTTTTATTAGGATTACAATCTAAAACTGTAGGCTTTCACGTGGTACAGAAATAAATTCGTTACCTGCAACGGCTTCGTTACAAATAGAAAAATAACAGCGGAAAGGAAAATTACTTCCAGACTCTAAAAACCGTTTCTTTTTTTTTTTTTTTTGAGCACTCTCCATGCTACTCACTGCAAGCACTCCAGTGATTGTCAGGGAATGCAGATGGGTGAGTGCTATAATCTACTGCAAGGAAAGTCAGTTTCTCCTGGCGGCTACTTTTAAATTCGAACGTAACAACTTACCCCGTGTAACAACTAACCCCGGTCTCCCCTACATAAAAAGCCGTTTCAGCCCGCACCCCCCTACCCCATTCCCGTAAAATAAGTTTGAAAGCCGATTTTCTCTTTCTTTTTCATAATTTTTCAGAAAAAAAATATCATTCGCCACTTTGTTTTAATATGTATTGTTCATATCTATTTTTAGTGCAAAGACACTCATTTTTAATTATACTATTAATTATACTATAAATTAACACTCGTTTTTAATTATACTATTAATTATACTATAAATTAACTATTTCCCTATATTTTTATATTCGCGTATTAGTTACTGTGTACGATGCAAAATTTTCGTGTACACTTAATATTGATAATTTTTTTTGATATGAGTTTGAGTAATCTGAATTTTATGTGTTTTATTCACACATGGTGCAGAGCTCGTTAAGTGCCAGTAAGAGTGCACTTGATAAATTCACAAAGCGCAAAGTACAACTTACAAAGTGCAGTATTTGATTCGTATTTATTTTATTAATTAAAAAACTGGCAAGTACTGGCATCAGTATTTCCTTAGGTCCAGAACTAATTTTCTATTTCTGAGCAATTTCTTTCTCTTTGGTGTGAAGTTTAAATTATGAGGATAGATGCTGATATTTCAGTGACGTTTGGTCATGGAAATTAAAAGAATAAGCAAAAAAAAAACATAAATAATAATAATAACCAGAAAATACTTTAAATTTTCCAAAATTTAAATTTAATTCTTTTTTTAAATGTCAGACTTCTAAAACAAAATATGCCATCGTATTACGTCACAAGTCAAGACAGACATCTTACGTTGGAGTACATGGGTGTTTTCTCCGGCAAGATTTACCCTTTTGGTGATTTTTTACTCTTAGCAATGATTAGCAGAACAAGATTTTCGTTAAACAAAATATTCAGTTGGTGAAGTTTCTCAATGTCCAGAAACTTTGTTTTGGTAATCCAAGCGATTAGTTCACTTGCGACGTCAGCAGCAAAAATGAAAACGGTGACTGAACATCTTTTATCATTATTTTTTAAGAGAGAAAATAAAACAAAATCAAGAAAAAAAAAGTGACTCACGCCATGTTTTCGACCTTGCTCTTGCTGCATTTTTTTTTTTTTTTTAAAAACATAATTTTTATATTATTATTCATCACAAGTAAAAAAAGTGATACTTAAGTGAATTGGCAATCGTTTTCAATCTAAAAAAGAGTTTTTTATGATCAAATTACGGTTTGAAACGATAGTTTTAATTTTAAAAAGAAAACGAAATGCATCAAAGAAAACATAAGTCTTACATTTTAACTCAACACTCAAATATTTAAGATTTAAAAATAATCAATTGTTAAATACTCTTTTGCAGAAGTTATTAAAAAAACGTTTTTGACAAATTTTCTGCTATTTTTATTATTTGACACCGAAACTAATAAAATTAATTTTAAAAAATTACTATGAATTAATATATTGAATTTAAAATAAATATATATTTCTGTTGTAATAATAAATTGCATTTTGACGTAACTCACCCATGATGCTTTGAAACCTTTTTTTTTCATAATAAAATAATCCGCATAGTTTTTTTTTTTTTCTTTTTTTTTTTTTCAGTTATCTTTTGAGTTTTTGACCGGCTTTGCACGGTCTGTTTCGAAAATAAAAGTTATGTCAAGTAAAGTATTTTTAACAATTAGGCTTGAACAGAAAAAAAATGGAAAATTTCTTGACAGATCGTGGAAAAATAACAAAAAAAAGAAGACGTTTTAAATCCCCCGATTACAGGAAAAGTCTCAAAGCAAAAGCAAGAATTTGTTTTGTCCACAGTCTGGAAAAAAATGGCAACAGATCTTTTTACTGAATTACTTTCTTCATGATAATTAAAACTGAGCTCGCGGCAGACGATAATTTTCCAATTTAGTATTAAATTCCTTTGGTGTTCCTGTACTTAAAAACACTTATAACTTTTCTATTGGTGATATTACAGCCTTTGTGGTTTCTGAAATCCTTAGAAAGTAAATCTACTTCACAGGAGTGTCTGTCGTGGACTTTCGACTGAAACTAAACCCAAGACATTCGGATAATTTTTTTCGGGTAAAAGAGCTATTTTTCAGTCCTAAAATGAAAATTGGAACGGTTCGGTGTTTTTTTGTCGTTTGAAAATCCCTATCGTTTCTTCTCGCGTGCCCAAATACCTCCCTGCCAAATTTGGTTGAAACCCGACGTAAACTGTGGATTTGTATAGAGAACACATACAACATAAATACACATATATACTGTGTCTTACTCATATAGATAGCACAATTTATTCAAAAAGAAATGTAAAGAGTACCATAATGCGTACATGAAGGTGGCTAGACTGAAATGTACAAGTATCAGATGGGGGGGGGGGGAATTACGATATAAAAAAGAGCCAGCTAGCACTTAACACCTTCGTGGTTTACTCTAAAACAGTGCGTATTTTTCAAAATCAAAATCTAAAAATTAGTACTATTTTTTTAAACACCATAAACAATCATGTTGTTTTCCTTGACGTTTAAAAATAAACGAACATTGTTTGACTATTCGAAAGAACTTCACTTCGCATTACAATTTAATTCGAAAAATATAACTTCATTTAGAGCGTTATTTTTTATAAGAACATTTTTATGTCACAGAATATTAAAGAACAATCTTTTAGGGAATCATAAAAGCAACAGCTTTCTTATTCTTAAGGTACTAATATTCCAGCGCCATCTCTTGGTACAAATGTTAAATTCGTAAATTAGTTCCTCTGCAGTTAAAGGAAATACAATATTTTTTTAATCAGCTTACAGTCTTGGATATTCAGAAATGAAAAATTATTAAAGGATTAAAAATCTTTCTAGAGAGGGAGATGAAATTTTGAATTCGTCTGAGACACATTAATATTTTACAATCAAGAATGGCAGTTTTGAATTATTGACAATGGATGGTAAACGTTCCATTTTATTTCTTAAAATTCCTATATTCTGTACTCAAATTCCCATATTTCTGAGAGGTATGGTTTGGATTGAAATTTCAGACCATATTTTGTTTTGCTACATATCATACGAAAAAAGCAACTAATACATTATGACACATTTATGTATGCAATCACACATAAAGCAAGTATCAAAAAATAATTTATCTCTTCAGTACGAAAAAATTTGCGCAAATGTAATATGGAATAAAAGATACAATTCCAAAAAATGCAAACCTTTTATGCATCCATGAAAAATTAAATCATTGTACAAAATGAACTGTTTTAACCCACACACACGTTTTTGTGTATTAACTGCGCGTTAATCTCCCCCCCCCTACAAATAAAGCACATTTTTACCTGGAATGCTATATTTGAATAAAATTAAGAACTAAAACTGTTAAGGCGTAGTTACCTCATACAACTAAAATGCAAATTTCAAAATAAAAAAGAAAAGAAAATGATCTCAAAGCTTTTAGAGTGTGCTTTTAAACTACACGTTAGTTGCTACGAGCATATTATTCATGTCAGAATAAGAACTTTTAAAAAAGTTTGTAAAAACCCTTCAAAATGACAAGTTTTATTAACGACTAGCCGCCACCTCTAACTCACTGCTTACGGCGGGCTGGTGCACACCGCCTTCAACGGTGTACTGGCATAGCTTCGCCCCTTCCTTGCCACATGCTGTTGTACATTAATTAATGGGCATTACATTAATTGTTTGCGCAGTATGCCTCTAAATTGACGTTCTTTCGTTGGGGTCATTTCAAAGTCCGCGCGCACCTTGAATTTTCCCCAAACGAAAAGGATGAGGCAATTCAAATTCATTTAAAAAATGCCTTGTAAGGAAAGTTTTTCACTTGTGCTAGAAACATGCACTCTGCCAGCGATATAGAATTAAAAAGGAAAAGAATACAGGAAAGAAAGAAAAAGTAGAAAGGAGAAATGAACTACGAGTTAATTTCAAAGAGAAACGGAGAAAAAAAAAGTTTTTAATTAAATATAGTCTTTAATTAAAATAGTATAATAATGCAACCTAGCCAAACATGTAGCCTTAAAATTTACGATTTTATTGATACTTGGTTCGATGGTCAGTACCTTGTCGTTTATCAAGAGCAACGATATTATAGTTGCATACAAAAATTCATATACTCGCTTTTTAATATATAAGATAACATATATTTTTTTAGTTTAACTACACCATATAATTTAATTGAAGACTCAAGTATTATAAGTAATAATGCAATCAATGAGGCTCCTTCTAAACCGCGTTTTGCGCAATATTTGCTTTTTTTTTCATAACCGTATTTTGAAAAGAAAAAAAATTTTTTTTTTTCAACTAATATTGTAAAATAAAACAGATGATTTGAAATATTTTATTTCTGCAAATATATTATGCAATATATACCACCGCTTTTTTCAACTCCATTCAATTATTTGTGACTATGAAGTGTGACATTTCAGTTTTTGTAAAGCGTTATACTATAAAATGGATTACTAAAAGTAGCTACTTTATTTCCCTTTCTAAGTACTCTAGTGACGTCTTGATATTTTCCTGCATCTCAGAAAAAACCTTTGGTACAAATAAAAGAACAACTTCTCTTTTTAAAATACTTTTAGCGAAAAACATATCTACTATTAGATAAGATTCAATTTATGTGAAAGAGCATATGCTACTTTTTTTCGGTAAAATACATTTCTGAGTAGTGATACCCTCGGGTCCTTGACTTTATATAGCATTTAACTTTTTCTAGAATCAAGACATTTTTTTTAGTAGAAATAAACTTAATAAATTTCTCTTTTGGTGCAGTGGGGAGTTACATTTCACGGATATATATTTTTTCTCTACGAATTGTTTTCAAAATTTTCAATTTATTTACCAATGAAATGCCATGAAAACTAGTGCTTTAACCAATTTTTTTTTTCTAAATACCAATAAAGGGATCACTGGAAAAAATCCAATCTTCGAATAAATCAAAAATGTTTACTTACTAATCATGAGGCAATTTCTGAGGGAAATCAAATTTAAAAACAATAGTTTTGTTTTATATTGTTTAACTACAAATACAATAATGTAAGTTTCCTTTTTTATGAAACAAATTAATAAAACATAATTTTTTATTAATTGGGACTTACGTTGTTTTTTAGTAGAAAATTATTCAAATAATGAAAAAAAAAAAAAAAAAAAAACAGATTTCGACACTTGAAAATGCACATGAAATGCCCAAACTATTCATGTAATTTTTCAGGTACGCTTTTAAAACTGATGCATTACCTATGTTACATCAATAAATTGGATCTGATTAAACTGAAAGCATCAAGCAAGAGGAAAACTACCTGGGTCCTATAAATATATTTAGATAAGACAAAAAAAAAAAAAAAACCACAGTGTTAATCACTTTAGGTTTTTTTTTTCCATCGCTTAAGGATCTTTAAACAATCTGTTCATGTAAAAATAAGAGATAACAACATGAAATGGCACAAGTTTGCAGATTACAGTTGGCATCCGTCTGAAGTCTTGCCTTGGATGTCTTTCTATTCAAAAGCTCAATTTTTTGTATTGAAAAAGTGTTCATTGTAACCTTGAAACACGTGTTTGCAGTAATTTGTCATTTTGTACCACTATACCTTGTTATTTCTAATTTTTACTTTTCAAGCGCAAAGGTATTTATTCAACTTTAATTTTTAGGTGCATTTAATGTCATAGAAAAACTAGAATGCGTAAATGCTAAAATTGTTTTTCTTATATGGCAAACACCAATCTTCAAGTATAACAATTATTTCAAAATATAACTATTAAAAACTTATGAGAGTATTTTCAAAATCATAGCTAAATATAGTGAAAACAAATCTCAATACAGTGTTTACATTTATAGCAAACTTCAGAAAACTCTAGAGTGCTTTAAGAATATATTTTACAGTACTAATAAGTAATAGACAGAAATATCTTGTGTTAGAATAAAAATGTAAAAGCTCTAAAACGATAGTCGACATTTGATAGTCAACAAACAAGGGAACGTTAATTAATTATTTCACAGGTGCGTGAACGTTACTTAATCATCAAATAAAGAGAAACAAAAGAATTCCCACCGTATTCTTAGTTATTAATTGTATGACGTCAATACATTAACATAAATGCTCTATTAATGCCCGGTATTTTCCTGTATGAATATTTAAGCAGGGATAGAATGACAGGAGCCTAGTGTTATTTGATGAATGAAATTCTTTTGAGTTTGCTCAACCAATACTCTTTGCTGCATAATGATAATCATTTTGTAAAATAATTATTACTGCCTTGTTACGAGAGATCCTTTTTCACTTCCAGTAACTTAACTCAAGCAAATTTCACGCTGTCATTTTGCTGTTAATAACTCGTTAAGAACTTGGAAAGGATGATGACTGTTTTTTGAAATTTCTGTTTCTTGATTTTATGCTAATCGTGTCGTAATGAAGCGTTGTGTGTAAAAATGAATGTATGGCGTCATGTTCAATCTTAAAAAGGGTATGGTTTTATTGAATTTTAATGATACTTGCAAAATAATTGTTCAAAGTTGGTTTCGGTTTAAAAAACTCCTAAGTAGGGGAGCATGGGGCAAAGTGAAGTGTTGAAATATTTATTCAGCTTTTAGATCCACCTATTAGGTATTATTTTAGCTATTATAGTACCATTGGTAGTCTTTTCCAGTCACGAAGAAAATACTGCTGCAGATTGAAGCATTTGGTAATATAGACAATTTTTTTTTTTTAATTTCTACTCATATCGTAGTATTTTGTTGTAAGTCAAAAATTACTTTTGTTACTATAAAATGATACAGTTTTTGTTACTAACATTTTAAATATTGATTGAGACCTCCTCAATATTCAATGCAGTATTAATTTAGTTAATATTAAGCTTGTATGTATTTTAAATAAATTGTACAACTAATCAAGTTTATGTGGGGCAAAGTGAAATAGTTCGTTTCATTTACTCACAAAATCATGTAATATAAATCACCTACGTTTCATTTATTAATTAATTCATTTACATTCCTTCATTTATTCGTTTATTGTTTTTCCTATTTATTTACTTATTTATTCATTCATTCAGTCATTTATTTTCTTATTTATTCATTCTTTTACTCGTTTATTTGTTTTTCTTCCGATACTAATTGATTTATTCATTTAATTATTCGTTTATTGCTTCATTATATTTCATGTATTCATTCAATCTTTTATTTACTGATTCTTTTGATCAAAAATGTTTTAAATCGAATTGAAAATATTTCATTAGAAAAATATTTTATTTTTCACTTTGTTCCATTAAAAAAAAGTGAATTTTCCACTTTTTTCCATTAAAAAAAGTGAAACTTTTCCACTTTCTTTTAAGATTCAAATTTACTGTTAAAAATAACATATGTTTCAACGGAATTTTTGTTTTAAAATACACTGTTATTTCCTTGTGAGATGTAATTTTTAAAACAAATTTCCGATTTGTTCATTTTGAAAGAACTCAGTCATCTTAAACATTTCCCTTTACCTCACATTCCCCTACTTATTAAAATGTCACTACTTTTCTATATATGAGTTTATATTCTACCTTTCATAGAAATAACTAATACTGACTTATTCAGTAAGTTACCGCCCTATAGCCAGGGGGCTATACCCGGTCTGGTTTGCGCTAATTCTATATTAGCTACCAGTTTGTTTGGCACTCTTGGCTTCCTTAAGAGGTTTTCCATCTCCAGCTCAGTCACTTTCCTATGCCGGGCTGATGAGTGCTAATAAGCACAAAACTGCAGTCCTCGGCTGGAAATGACTGAGCTGGCGGTGTATTTCACGTAATACTGACTTATTAAATCCATTTAAAAGTGATGAAGCAAACATCCTTTCCTCGGGTTGTTTGCAGGACTCTCTTATTTTATTGATCTACTTTTTATTTTTAGTGTAATAAATGAGCGCTTTGACAGACTGGAAGTCGCATCATTTGGCATAGGGGGGATTAGGAAAGAGCAATTGATCCATCTACCTCCTTCGGTCATTGAGAAGTTAATCAATTTTCATATCGTGACTTTTGTTGCTCGTCATATTAAAAAAAAACCCTGAGTTTATAGCTAATATGCGTCTTATAATGACATTTTTTTTAAATTTAAATTTCTTATTGAACATCACTTTATTTGCTACCTTTTGATGAAAAAACTTACACATAAAAAAGTTTCATAGAATTTGGAAAAAATAAATAAAAATAGGGGTTGCTACCAGCGAATAAAATTACGTTTATTGCGAAAAAAAGGATGTACAAATTTATTCTTAATTTTCAATTGTAATATTTGAACTCAACGTGAAATTGGGTTAGACAGGTTATAAACATAACCTAAGTACTTATTTCCTATACAAAATACATAATCAGCATTTGATGGTTTCTATTTAATGTAATAAGGTCATATAAAAGTATGCAAAAGTTCGGTTACGCCATTCATATTGTTATGAGTTAGTTAGTATTGTTATGAAATTATTTAAATGACGGCACAGATCTTGAGAAAACACAGATTTATTTACAACTATGTAAGAAAAATATCGTTAGCAACTGCTAAATTAACCAAAGCAATTAGGCAACTATCAATTAACATACATGTATTTACATCGAAATACGCAAAAACACAACGCAAAGACAAAAACACACTTTCCAGTTCACGGTACAAACCAGTCTGACTTTGCAGATGCGGCATGGCTATTTATAAACCTTGAGAGCTCTCAAGTATTCCAAGTGATTCCCGAAGTTTTCTTTCATTTTCTTTTTATTCATTCACAAATCTTATCATTCAGAAATGGAGGGACCATATACTTCATTCGAATGTTAGGGGGTTGTATATTCATTACAAGAAACTATTTACAGGTTACGTTACTAAGACAATTTTAGATGAAAGATATTGGAATAAACGCCAAATTTAGCAAGATCACAACAAATTAATCATAAAAATAATTACTATTTACAGAATTTGTAGCAACATCATATGTTTACAATTATCTCACATTATTTCTTTTACATTTGTAATTTGTATCCCTTAGTTACTATTATGTGAGATATACAAGCTTTTTTCTGATTTCTACTCTTCATCCAAGCTATTTGATAATATTTTGAAAAAACGGCTCGTTTCAGTGACCGAAAGAATAATGGCGGTAGGCTGGAAAACCAGGGCTACGGAGTTGGAAGGAAAATGGCCGATTCCGAATCCTTGATTTTAAAACGCCCGACTCCAACTCTCGCTAGTTTTTTTTTTTTAATTTTTTATTGAATTTTATTTTTTAAATCATCCCTCCTCATGGGATGGAGGGTGAACCTCTAAATGAGATTAAAATATCAATTCCTTTGTATAAAGTTTCCACGTTGTATTTTGTTGTAAACCCAAGATGTACAGAACGGTAGAAATTCAGTTTAAATATTAAATCTTCCAGTAGCTACAATTTCAAAAGTGAGATTACTTAAAAATCCTATTTTTTAAATTGAAATTTGCTTCCCTTTAATTTTTAACAAATAGATGTGGTTGAAATCGTGTGCTTTTAATTTTTGAAAGCACACTATTGGCTTGAGAAAAAAAAAAGTTCTTTTTTTTGCAAATTCAAAATACCTTTCTTACCGCCCCGGGGAACACCCATCTGGGGGGGGGGGCACCCCAAGTTAATTTCAGAGTTTGTAAAACATATAAATGCATTCATTCTGTAATATTTCCCCAATAAATCTTAAATTATATAAAACTTATAAAATTTAAGCGTAATGAGTTCACTATATTACGAAGAGAGACAGGGTACACGTACGTCTTGAACAAGTTTTACACAAAATTGTGACGGTATACAACTTTGTGCGAATAGATTTTACCACACCTATGTTTCTTCTTTGCTCTATTTCTAATTTTAATTTTATTAGTTAATTTAGACTAACCCTTAATATAAAGATATTAAGATTAACTGAAATTATTGAATGTTGCATCCAACAAATCTTATACTTATTCTATTTCATACATTTTAGTGAGAACCAAGCTTATAGACATAGTCTTTAGATTAAAAAAACAGATATATTTTTTCGGATCTTTTGGATTTGTGCTTTTGCGCCAACACTTATTTGAATTTACCGAACAGCCTCAAAAGTTTCTTCCCGAGCTACAGGTCCCGACTTGATCAAGGGATACATTACTTTTACTATTTAACTGGTATCAAAGTAAAAAATGTATTTTTTTTTTAGTTGAAAGTGATTAATGTAAACGTTATGCAACAAAACCGTTTGTTGACAGCATCTATTAGTTAAAAAAAAAAAAAAAACAAGCATCTTAGAAGGTCGGTGAACGCTGCTATAACAGACAAGTGAAAGTTCGATGAGTAAAGAAGCTAGTTAGTTGTCAATGGTAGTTATTTTTTTTATATGTATGTCTTTATACATAAATCGAACCAATTTCTAATCAGTTTTTTTTTTTTTTTTTTTTTTCAAAAAATGTAAGGAGATTCAGCGAAAATGTATCATTAAAAAAAAAGCTCGGATTCGGATTGGGATTCGGTATGTTTTCCAACGACTCCCACTCATTTACCCCAAAATCAGTCCGACTCTGACTCTGACTCCACAGCCCTGCAAAAAGCAATTAATTTTTCTCTTATTTTAATCTCGCTTGTATATGTCTAACAATAGTTTTTCGTGAAATGTGAGTCTGTTTCTTTTTTCAAACAAATCAGTCCTGCTAAAACAGTTAAAATGCTTTTGCCGGAGTACAATGATGGTACTTTACAAATGATGGAATACAAAAAAAATTCGTTTTTTTACCGTTGTTTAACTGTTTACTTGTTAAACGAAAAAAAAAAAGACACATGAAATAAAATAAATTGCTGGAAGTTTTGTTATAAGTTTACGGTATTTTAAATTCAGGGCCTATCTGATAACGTAATTTATTGGATTATATTTATATGAAATGTGGTGTTTAGTATAAATTAAAATTTAATGTGAAGATATTTACTTCAAGCATTTATTATCAGTTCATGTGTTTATAGGGGTTGCACAAAGGTCATTAAAGGGATTTTTAAGACACGGAAAATGCAGAGTATACTGTGAAATTATACTTCAAGCCATATTTGCTTTAAGTTGATCCAAACCAAATTTATTTTAATCTTTTAAGAAGATATGATGTTAAGTTTATCCGAAAATCTAATATAATTTAAAATTAAACGTTTCTAATTCAAATCTAATTTTTTTATTAGCTTAAATGAGCCAACTTCAGGTATTGTTTTTTTTTTTTTTTGAAAATGTTTTGGATGTTCAAAGCAAAAAACGTCACAATAGAAAATACGTGTGAAAATGGATGTATTCTTTACTAATAATAAAGCTGAAAGTCTCTCTGTCTGGATGTCTGTAACGCACATAGCGCCTAAACCGTCCGCCCGATTTTCATGAAATTTAACACAAAGTTAGTTTGTAGCATGGAGGTGTGCACTCGAAGAGATTGTTCGAAATTCGAATTTGTTCTTTTTCTATTCCAGTTTTAAGAAAATTTTACCGAGCAAATTATCACAACGTGGATGAGTAAATTACGAAATTATCATAACGTGGAACCGTAACATTGGAGTGAAAATGAACATAGCCAACTGGCGAGGAATTCGTCGTCCATTATTTGTAAATATACAGGCAAACCAAATGAACTTTTAATTTTCAACTATGGGCAAAGCCGTGCGGAGGTACCACTAATATATAATAAGCGACATCTAATGAACGCAGTACATAAAATTAAAGAAATGTTATAATATGTTAAGTCTCTTAATGCAGACAGTAAGCTATCGTTACATGTCTTGAATTCAATAATGTCACATCCATTTATTATTCAAGCGCAATTGTAGGGGAAGGAGGAAATGTGAAGAATATTAATGTCTTTCCATCTACTAAAATTTCGCTGATGGATTCGAGTGATTGATTGAATTTGTTTGGGTGGTTTTCATTATTCATCGTCATCTAGAAATTTGTTAAAAAGTTTGGGAAGTACTTTTTACGTTATGGATAATTCATTGTACCTCTTTGCATGAAATGTTCATTGTATTTGAATTTTATCGTTATTTTCCTTGCTACTTAGGTTTTGTGAATTGTGATACAAAAAGACGTAAAAAGAGAACTATAAAAAACCTGCTGGCATTAATTGCGTACAGTTATCTGTCATATAAGTAACGAAAAATGAAAGGAGTTTTTTTTTACGCAAGTGTTGAGAGGAATATTTTACAAAGTACGTATTTTTAATATCAAGTATTGATCATGATATTATAATGTAAAGATAATGGTTTCACATCCCTGAAATTTTTTGGGGACTGTGAGAAGTATTTATTTTGATGGTAAAATATGATTGAAACAAAATATTGTTTTTTGACGATTAATAAACTTAAATAATTTCAGAATCGGAAGTAATTATGTTTAACTACGTATTTACTTATTTTAAAATGATGCATAAGCCAACATGCGTCTGTAGGTACGTGTTCAGCCCATGTATGTACTGAATAAGATTTAGATCCTGGATATTTGTTAATGATTTTATTACGTAAATATAATGGTTTCACATGGCTGGAAAGCTTTTGAAGACCGTGAGTGGAATTTGACTGTGAGTGGAATTTTCTTTAATGGTAAAACGTTGTTGAAACAAAACTTTTTGTGACTATTAATGGAAAATATTATGATTGAATAATTTCAGAATCAACAGAAATTATGATTAATTACATCCGTACTTATTTTAAATTGATGTGTAAGCCAGCATGCGTCTGTATGTACATGTTTAGACTATGTATGTACTGAATAAGATTTAGATAGTGTATAAGTGTCACATTAATAGTCATCACACTGGCTTCTCACACTTCAAAACAAGAGTTACAATCTTAATTTGAAGTTTTTTTCATCTTCCTTTGCGTTATTAACCATTATCACAATTACGTATTGCTGATTAGCTGATAAAAACCTCAATTACCCTTTGAAAAAAAAAACACTTGAAAATATATATATATATATATATATATATATATATATATATATATATATATATATATATATATATATATATATATATATATATATATATATATTAGAATTTTTATTCACGGAATCTGATGAAATTATTTAAAAACTTTTTATCATAAATTATCAAAACAAAAACTTAAATATGCAAGACATTTCTTCTGCAATATTTATGACAGCTTCCAAGACAATAGGTTATGTTTTTTTTAACTTATTTGAAACGGGAATTCTCAAAAGACATTGATATTTAGTTAATTGTTTTTTATGTGAGTTCAATGAATAATGTTACATCCGCTAAAAAAAAAAACCTCATTTAACCCTCTTTTTTTCATCATTTTCTATTTCGTTTCTGTTTCTCTCTTTGTTTATTACGTATATTCAGAATTATTTTTCTACTTTTTTCAATACTGAAGTTTTAACAGCGTTTCTTATTGCTTATGTTATTAAAATACTTGGAATACTTTCATTATTTACTTACTTAAATGTTAACTGTATTGCTTTGATTTTGATGTCACTCATTTTGACGTTGATTTAGTTGAAGTTTTTGATCGGTATTATTCAGATTATTTACACTAACACTTTTAAAATGTTTTGCATTTAACTGGTTTTAAAGAAAACGGATGCAAAAGGGAAAACGCAGTTAAAATTAGAAGGTGCTTTTTGCTTTAACAGCGTTTTTATGTTTCTTTTTTTCTTTTTTTTTTTTTTTTTTTGTAAAATTTGTAATTTGAATCTCGTTATGCTCTTGCAGAGAAATATTATAGGTAAGCAGTCACATAAGTTAAACTAAATACATAAATTTAGGCGCAGTAAATAAAATAAGAAATAACAACGTCAAATAGCACACATTGCAGATTACTGCAGACACGTGTTTCTTATGGATAAAAAGACTTCCGACAAAAAGATTTATTTTTCTCTATAAGCTCATTACGCTTGCATTTTAATGAAAAATCATTGTTAAGCATCTTGCAGCACGAGGCAACAGTCCAAATGAATCACCTGACATGCCACTGTGTAGAAAAAAAAACCTTTGAAATTCTATTAATGCTTGATTATTAGAAACTAGCCTATTCTTACCTCGTACACTTTTATTAAAAACTAAAATAAAGGTTTAGTGACTAATTTGGCCAAAATAAAATAGTTGCTTCATAAATGAATGTAATGAAACATATTGTCAATCTGCTCGTTTAGCGTCGACAACTAGACTGATTAGGAATATCAGCGCCATCAACTTTGTAGCATAGAAATTACTGCCAGTACTCTAGCTAACATGCGCGTCGACCTGACTTGCTCTCTCCTATGGAACTAAACTTAAACAGTGTAGATTTTTCACAGGCTGAAACAATTTTCTCAAATAGCATTTTTAGTCCTTTATTTAATCAATTTTTATAAATGGAACTTAATATGAAGAAATTCTTATTTTAACTACTGTGTGGAGTTTCATTTGTTTGGAAGAAAAATGTTCAATGAAAACTGTTACTTAAATATGCAAAAGCGAAATATGTTAAAACCAAACTATTTCCTATATATAACTAAATAAAATATTGAAATGCGCTGCTTACTTAAATATGAATATGTATCAAATATAAGATGAAAAGTAAGTTCCGAAATTGGAAAAGCAAATGAAGATAAATAATACAAATGGTAGGAGAAGCTCACATCTGTTTTGGGGAAAGAGGCAGTACTAGTTGCCCTGGTTACTGCTTCCATACATAATTAGTTTTTAAAAAACATTTAGTAAAAGGCTTCCTGGGGTTTGAACTTTGCATTTCGTTTTGTTCAAATCTTTAAAAAGTGAATTTATAGGGCGGTAACTTACTGAATATACCTGCCATGCCTTCAATATTCGAGGTGAACCGAATCATTGCTTCGGTCACTCGTCTGGTTAGTGCTAATTCTGAATTTGCTACCAGTTTGCTTGGCACTTTTGGCTTTCTTAAGAGGTTTTTCACCTCCAGCTCAGTTACTCCTATGCCGGGCTGATGAGTGCTAATAAGCACGAAATTGCAGTCCTCGGCTGGAACTGACAGAACTGGCCGTGTATTCCATGTATTTCTGCCTTAACCCTGGCTATAGGGCTGTAATTTACTGAATATTACCCTACTTTTCTTCTTACTGCATCATCTGTCCTACGTCACATATGATTATATGCTACCTGCGTTAAGTCACCTGTTGTCTGAGAAAAACTGTTTTCATCCAGTAAAAACTTAAAAAACGCAAAATCACCTGCTTCAGGTAAATTAAATTAAAACTAAATTTATGCGAATGAAACTTGAAACTGCAGAAACACCACATTTTTGTTGAAACAAGCTATGTGTTTTTAAATGGTCATAAATAAAGCTATTTCGCGTCTTTTACGTTGATGTATGTCCTAAAGGATATGCTAATCCTAGAGTAAAAAGGTTGCGAGTGTTAATGTGTTTCCGCTAGGAAATAAGGTAAATGAAATCGCAAATAAATTGTTTTTTCGGTTATCTGTTTATCGATTTTTTGATGATAAATAGCTTTCAACTGCTAATGGGATTTTTAAAAGTTTGTGCCTTGCTCATTTATTGATCTTCTTGAAGTTTTGGTAGGTTAAGTGTTTTATAATATATATCTACATGTATGTGTGTTTGTATCTGCGAGTATGCCGAATAGTACATATAGAAAACTAATGCAGGTTATAAATGAACTTACTTGTTGAAAATGCATTAAACTTATAAATTTTCTTAAGAGAAGTAAGTACTCTAATTACATTCAAAAATTCGTTTTTTTATTTTACGTATTTTGAAACTCCATTTCAATACCTTTTTAATGATACAAACTTTTTGATCGTGCTTATATTAGAAGAAAGTTAAAATAAGCTTTAAAAAAATGTAAACCTATTTTGATGAGGTATGATTTTCTCCTTTAAATTGCAATATCTCGAAATGGTATTTTTGAAACTAAGTGTTCCTTTTTTCTCGAAAACTAAATTGTGTTAGGCTTTTAAATTTTTACCATCTATTCCATACATCTAATTGCATGTACTCAAGTAAATCTTTTCTCATATTCCGAAAATATATTTTTATAGAGTTGATTTCGTGTTGCAAAATGGCATTTTTTGAAAAAAATAGTCTTTTACAAATTAGAATTATAAAAAAGAACTAGGCTTTCTTACTGTAAAATTTGGTTCAGTATAGAGAAAAGAGTCTACTTCAGGTACAGAAAAAATTTCATAATTGTATCTTCAATAGATTTTCAGAAAAAATTACATGAACCTGTGCAAATTGACATTGACGGTATAGGGGGTACCGACTCCCCTTAAACATCACGAAACATTTTTAAAAAAAATTTCTCATTCATTACAGAATGCTTCGAATAATATTAAACAGATGACCACTATGAAAAGTTAGTCACTATATCTTTTTTTTTTTTTTTTTTTGTAAGTCGACTACAGTTAAGTCTCGATTCCACACGGAATAGGATGGCACGGTAAACGCGGGTAAGTAAAATCGCGGATGATCCCAAATACAGTAAAAATGATTCTCATGTATGTACTAGCTTAGGAAGATCAATAACATTTGCATAAATTTAAACACAAACTAAAACAATCACAGTGTGTGCAAAAAATGCTTGCAAAAACTTAAAAAGGATCGCTCATTATTGCAAACGTATTACAAGCGCACAGATCATGCCAACAGATTAACTGCAAAAGATAATGATAGGTTACTACACAAACGCATAGAGGAGGGTAATTCTTCTGAAACTGGTCTGGTCACTCGTTCACTCACGTAAGTAGCGTATATCACAAAATCAGTAAGTAGGGTAGATCTAAAAATATTTATAATTAAGTAGTGTAGATAAGGAGAGAAATAAAAAGAAATGTTTTAGTTATTCGCTATTATCTACATTGAGCTAATCATCTCCATATTTTTCTTTTTGAAAGTGTGAAAGGTCGCGGATAATCCGCCCGCAGATAATTGGGTTCTTACCGGCGCCGCCGCAAAAGTAGTGGGGAGCAGCTCTGCTGCTCATCGGGCCCGGTACAACTAGAGGGCGCTTTGGCGTTCCGAGTCGCTAAGCGATGGAGAGCGTAATGTTTACGTTGCAGTGTAAAGCGGAGAAAGAATTTATGTGATTGAAATTATACCATTACAGATCCTATTGTTTCGAATTTCAAGTGCCATAAATCCACAGCAAGCTGGAGACATTAACTGATTTGATGCAGGTAAGTTGTTATTATATAATGTCTATTTTTATCAATTTCAATGATAAGCTTAAGTTCAGTTGCTAATAATAGTAGATTGTCGATACTTGTTCTCCGACTTTCTTTTCTGAAAAAATATTGTAGAATTGAGACATGATTAACATACGTTATAAATTTTAGTGAAAAATGTCAAGGATCAATTCATTCTAGTCGAAGAGTTTAAGTTATGTTTTTCGCTATTTAATGGTTTGTGAAATCGGCAAGTCGATCTCTACTGGTTATAATCGAACTTCATCGACAAAGCACTAATTTGGCTCCACATAACCACCAACAATCACAACTAATAGAATACCTACTGTTTATGTTTTACAACTGCAATGACTTTTCCAAAAAACACTGCGCATGTATTCTTTATTAGTTTCACAAACTTAACTAAAGTACAATGATTCGAATTTTTAATTTAGCAATTAAATTCATGACTTCAATGCTCAAAACAAGTGTATGTTAACTATAGAGCGAGATCTTCAACCCGCGACTTGCTTTATATATTTCACTGGTCCACATGACGATTTAGTTTCGATACATCTT